>NC_069499.1:931483237-931763237 GCF_027579735.1 Bombina bombina | reverse complement strand
GATAGCGCCTGCGTGGCCACGCAGGACCTGGTATGCAGACCTAGTGGACATGTCATCCTTTCCACCATGGACTCTGCCTCTGAGGCAGGACCTTCTAATACAAGGTCCTTTCAATCATCCAAATCTAATTTCTCTGAGACTGACTGCATGGAGATTGAACGCTTGATTCTATCAAGGCGTGGCTTCTCCGAGTCAGTCATTGATACCTTAATACAGTCACGAAAGCCTGTCACCAGGAAAATCTACCATAAGATATGGCGTAAATAATTTTTATTGGTGTGAATCCAAGAATTACTCATGGAGTAAGGTTAGGATTCCTAGGATATTGTCCTTTCTCCAAGAGGGTTTGGACAAAGGATTATCAGCTAGTTCTTTAAAAGGACAGATTTCTGCTCTGTCTATTCTTTTGCACAAGCGTCTGGCAGAGGTTCCAGACGTCCAGGCTTTTTGTCAGGCTTTGGTTAGAATTAAGCCTGTGTTTAAAACTGTTGCTCCCCCATGGAGCTTAAACTTGGTTCTTAAAGTTCTTCAAGGAGTTCCGTTTGAACCCCTTTATTCCATTGATATTAAACTTTTATCTTGGAAAGTTCTGTTTTTGATGGCTATTTCCTCGGCTTGAAGAGTCTCTGAGCTATCTGCCTTACAATGTGATTCTCCTTATCTGATTTTTCATGCAGATAAGGTAGTTCTGCGTACCAAACCTGGGTTTTTACCTAAGGTGGTTTCTAACAAGAATATCAATCAAGAGATTGTTGTTCCATCATTGTGTCCTAATCCTTCTTCGAAGAAGGAACGTCTCTTACATAATCTGGACGTAGTCCGTGCCTTGAAGTTTTACTTACAAGCTACTAAAGATTTTCGCCAAACATCTTCCTTGTTTGTTGTTTACTCTGGACAGAGGAGAGGTCAAAAAGCTTCGGCAACCTCTCTTTCCTTTTGGCTTCGGAGCATAATTCGCTTAGCCTATGAGACTGCTGGACAGCAGCCCCCTGAAAGGATTACAGCTCATTCTACTAGAGCTGTGGCTTCCACCTGGGCCTTTAAAAAACATAATTTATGCTTACCTGATAAATTCCTTTCTTCTGTAGTGTGATCAGTCCACGGGTCATCATTACTTCTGGGATATTAACTCCTCCCCAACAGGAAGTGCAAGAGGATTCACCCAGCAGAGCTGCATATAGCTCCTCCCCTCTACGTCACTCCCAGTCATTCGACCAAGGACCAACGAGAAAGGAAAAGCCAAGGGTGAAGTGGTGACTGGAGTATAAATTAAAAAATATTTACCTGCCTTAAAACAGGGCGGGCCGTGGACTGATCACACTACAGAAGAAAGGAATTTATCAGGTAAGCATAAATTATGTTTTCTTCTGTTAAGTGTGATCAGTCCACGGGTCATCATTACTTCTGGGATACCAATACCAAAGCAAAAGTACACGGATGACGGGAGGGATAGGCAGGCTCTTTATACAGAAGGAACCACTGCCTGAAGAACCTTTCTCCCAAAAATAGCCTCCGATGAAGCAAAAGTGTCAAATTTGTAAAATTTGGAAAAAGTATGAAGCGAAGACCAAGTTGCAGCCTTGCAAATCTGTTCAACAGAGGCCTCATTCTTAAAGGCCCAAGTAGAAGCCACAGCTCTAGTGGAATGAGCTGTAATCCTTTCAGGAGGCTGCTGTCCAGCAGTCTCATAAGCTAAACGAATTATGCTACGAAGCCAAAAAGAAAGAGAGGTAGCAGAAGCTTTTTGACCTCTCCTCTGCCCAGAGTAAACGACAAACAGAGAAGACGTTTGTCGAAATTCCTTAGTTGCCTGTAAGTAAAATTTTAGAGCACGGACTACATCCAGGTTGTGCAGTAGACGTTCCTTCTTCGAAGAAGGATTTGGGCATAAAGAAGGAACAACAATCTCTTGATTGATATTCCTGTTAGTAACTACCTTAGGTAAGAACCCAGGTTTAGTACGCAGAACTACCTTATCCGAATGAAAAATCAAATAAGGAGAATCACAATGTAAGGCTGATAACTCAGAGACTCTTCGAGCCGAGGAAATAGCCATTAAAAATAGAACTTTCCAAGATAACAACTTTATATCAATGGAATGAAGGGGTTCAAACGGAACGCCCTGTAAAACATTAAGAACAAGGTTTAAACTCCATGGTGGAGCAACCGTTTTAAACACAGGCTTAATCCTGGCCAAAGCCTGACAAAAAGCCTGGACGTCAGGAACTTCTGACAGACGTTTGTGTAACAGAATGGACAGAGCTGAGATCTGTCCCTTTAATGAACTAGCGGATAAACCCTTTTCTAAACCTTCTTGTAGAAAAGACAATATCCTAGGAATCCTAACCTTACTCCAAGAGTAACCCTTGGATTCACACCAATATAGGTATTTACGCCATATCTTATGGTAAATCTTTCTGGTAACAGGTTTCCTAGCCTGTATTAAGGTATCAATAACTGACTCAGAAAACCCACGTCTTGATAAAATCAAGCGTTCAATTTCCAAGCAGTCAGCTTCAGAGAAGTTAGACTTTGATGTTTGAAGGGACCCTGAATCAGAAGGTCCTGTTTCAGAGGTAGAGACCAAGGTGGACAGGATGACATGTCCACCAGATCTGCATACCAAGTCCTGCGTGGCCACGCAGGTGCTATTAGAATCACTGATGCTCTCTCTTGTTTGATTCTGGCAATCAATCGAGGAAGCATCGGGAAGGGTGGAAACACGTAAGCCATCCTGAAGTCCCAAGGTGCTGTCAGAGCATCTATCAGGACTGCTTCTGGATCCCTGGATCTGGACCCGTAACGAGGAAGCTTGGCGTTCTGTCGAGACGCCATGAGATCTATCTCTGGTTTGCCCCAACGTCGAAGTATTTGGGCAAAGACCTCCGGATGAAGTTCCCACTCCCCCGGATGCAAAGTCTGACGACTTAAGAAATCCGCCTCCCAGTTCTCCACTCCCGGGATGTGGATTGCTGACAGGTGGCAAGAGTGAGACTCTGCCCAGCGAATTATCTTTGATACTTCCATCATAGCTAGGGAGCTTCGTGTCCCTCCCTGATGGTTGATGTAAGCTACAGTCGTGATGTTGTCCGACTGAAACCTGATGAAACCCCGCGTTGTCAACTGGGGCCAAGCCAGGAGGGCATTGAGAACTGCTCTCAATTCCAGAATGTTTATTGGCAGGAGACTCTCCTCCTGACTCCATTGTCCCTGAGCCTTCAGAGAATTCCAGACGGCACCCCAACCTAGAAGGCTGGCGTCTGTTGTTACAATTGTCCAGTCTGGTCTGCTGAATGGCATCCCCCTGGACAGATGTGGCCGAGAAAGCCACCAAAGAAGAGAATTTCTGGTCTCTTGATCCAGATTCAGAGAAGGGGATAAGTCTGAGTAATCCCCATTCCACTGACTTAGCATGCACAGTTGCAGTGGTCTGAGGTGTAGGCGTGCAAAGGGTACTATGTCCATTGCCGCTACCATTAAGCCGATTACCTCCATGCATTGAGCCACTGACGGGTGTTGAATGGAATGAAGGGTGCGGCAAGCACTTTGAAGTCTTGTTAACCTGTCCTCTGTCAGGTAAATCTTCATTTTTACAGAATCTATAAGAGTCCCCAGGAAGGGAACTCTTGTGAGTGGAACGAGTGAACTTTTCTTTTCGTTCACCTTCCATCCATGTGACCTTAGAAATGCCAGTACTAACTCTGTATGAGACTTGGCAGTTTGAAAGCTTGAAGCTTGAATTAGAATGTCGTCTAGGTATGGAGCTACCGAGATTCCCCGCGGTCTTAGTACCGCCAGAAGAGCACCCAGAACCTTTGTGAAGATTCTTGGAGCTGTAGCCAATCCGAATGGAAGAGCCACAAACTGGTAATGCCTGTCTAGGAAGGCAAACCTTAGGTACCGGTAATGATCTTTGTGAATCGGTATGTGAAGGTAAGCATCTTTTAAATCTACAGTGGTCATGTACTGACCCTCTTGGATCATAGGTAAAATTGTCCGAATAGTCTCCATCTTGAACGATGGAACTCTTAGGAACTTGTTTAGGATCTTTAAGTCCAGGATTGGTCTGAAAGTTCCCTCTTTTTTGGGAACCACAAACAGATTTGAGTAAAACCCCTGTCCCTGTTCCGATCGTGGAACTGGGTGGATTACTCCCATTAACAAGAGCTCTTGTACGCAGCGTAGAAACGCCTCTTTCTTTGTCTGGATTGTTGACAACCTTGACAGATGAAATCTCTCTCTTGGAGGAGAGTATTTGAAGTCCAGAAGGTATCCCTGAGATATTATTTCTAGCGCCCAGGGATCCTGGACATCTCTTGCCCAAGCCTGGGCGAAGAGAGAAAGCCTGCCCCCCACTAGATCCGATCCCGGATCGGGGGCCCTCAATTCATGCCGTTTTAGGGGCAGCAGTAGGTTTCCTGGTCTGCTTGCCCTTGTTCCAGGACTGGTTAGGTTTCCAGCCTTGTCTGTAGCGAGCAACAGCTCCTTCCTGTTTTGGTGCAGAGGAAGTTGATGCTGCTCCTGCTTTGAAATTACGAAAGGAACGAAAATTAGACTGTCTAGTCTTAGATTTGGCTTTGTCCTGAGGCAGGGCATGGCCTTTACCTCCTGTAATGTCAGCGATAATCTCTTTCAACCCGGGCCCGAATAAGGTCTGCCCTTTGAAAGGTATATTAAGCAATTTAGACTTAGAAGTAACATCAGCTGACCAGGATTTTAGCCACAGCGCCCTGCGTGCCTGAATGGCGAATCCTGAATTCTTCACCGTAAGTTTAGTTAGATGTACTACGGCCTCCGAAATGAATGAATTAGCTAGTTTAAGGACTCTAAGCCTGTCCGTAATGTCGTCCAGAGTAGCTGAACTAATGTTCTCTTCCAGAGACTCAATCCAGAACGCCGCTGCAGCCGTGATCGGCGCAATGCATGCAAGGGGTTGCAATATAAAACCTTGTTGAACAAACATTTTCTTAAGGTAACCCTCTAATTTTTTATCCATTGGATCTGAAAAGGCACAGCTATCCTCCACCGGGATAGTGGTACGCTTAGCTAAAGTAGAAACTGCTCCCTCTACCTTAGGGACCGTTTGCCATAAGTCCCGTGTGGTGGCGTCTATTGGAAACATTTTTCTAAATATCGGAGGGGTGAGAACGGCACACTGGGTCTATCCCACTCCTTAGAAACAATTTCAGTAATTCTCTTAGGTATAGGAAAAACCTCAGTACTCGTCGGTACCGCAAAATATTTATCCAACCTACACATTTTCTCTGGTATTGCAACTGTGTTACAATCATTCAGAGCCGCTAACACCTCCCCTAGTAATACACGGAGGTTTTCCAGTTTAAATTTAAAATATGAAATATCTGAATCCAGTTTTGGATCAGAACCGTCACCCACAGAATGAAGTTCTCCGTCCTCATGTTCTGCAACCTGTGACGCAGTGTCTGACATGGCCCTAATATTATCAGCGCACTCTGTTCTCACCCCAGAGTGATCACGCTTACCTCTTAGTTCTGGTAATTTAGCCAAAACTTCAGTCATAACAGAAGCCATATCCTGTAATGTGATTTGTAATGGCCGGCCAGATGTACTCGGCGCTACAATATCACGCACCTCCCGAGCGGGAGATGCAGGTACTGGCACGTGAGGCGAGTTAGTCGGCATAACTCTCCCCTCGTTGTTTGGTGAAATTTGTTCAATTTGTACAGATTGACTTTTATTTAAAGTAGCATCAATACAGTTAGTACATAAATTTCTATTGGGCTCCACTTTGGCATTGCAACAAATGACACAGGTATCTTCCTCTGAATCAGACATGTTTAACACACTAGCAAATAAACTTGCAACTTGGAATACAATTCAATTAAAAACGTACTGCGCCTTTAAGAAGCACAGAAAATCTATAACAGTTGAAAATTAATAAATTGAAACAGTTATAGCCTCAATCCTTGTAAACAACACAACTTTAGCAAAGGTTTAATCCCAATAGCAAAGATAACAAATTCTGAAAGCAGGAAACAATTACAGAATAAACGTTTTTTATCACAGTCAACTATAATTCTCACAGCTCTGCTGAGAGAAATTACCTCCCTCAAAATAAGTTTGAAGACCCCTGAGTTCTGTAGAGATGAACCGGATCATTCAGGGAATACAATGAGCTGCTGACTTAAATAACTGATGCATAGAAAAGGCGCCAAAAAACGGCCCTTCCCCCTCACACACAGCAGTGAGAGAGAACAGAAACTGACAGAAAAAGATTAAGCAACTGCCAAGTGGAAAAATGGTGCCCAAACATTTATTCACTCAGTACCTCAGCAAATGAAAACGATTTTACATTCCAGCAAAAACGCTAAACATAATTTCTAGTTATTAAACAGCTTTATGTACTTCTTACAGTGTAATTCTAGTGAAGTACCATTCCCCAGAATACTGAAGTGTAAAGTATACATACATGACATTATATCGGTATGGCAGGATTTTCTCATCAATTCCATTGTCAGAAAATAAAAGCTGCTACATACCTCTATGCAGATTCATCTGCCCGCTGTCCCCTGATCTGAAGTTTACCTCTCCTCAGATGGCCGAGAAACAGCAATATGATCTTAACTACTCCGGCTAAAATCATAGCAAAAACTCTGGTAGATTCTTCTTCAAACTCTGCCAGAGAGGTAATAACACACTCCGGTGCTATTTTAAAATAACAAACTTTTGATTGAAGATATAAAACTAAGTATAATCACCATAGTCCTCTCACACCTCCTATCTAGTCGTTGGGTGCAAGAGAATGACTGGGAGTGACGTAGAGGGGAGGAGCTATATGCAGCTCTGCTGGGTGAATCCTCTTGCACTTCCTGTTGGGGAGGAGTTAATATCCCAGAAGTAATGATGACCCGTGGACTGATCACACTTAACAGAAGAAATGAGGCCTCTGTTGAACAGATTTGCAAGACTGCGACTTGGTCTTCGCTTCACACCTTTCAAAATTTTACAAATTTGATACTTTTGCTTCTTCGTTTTTGGGAGAAAGGTTCTTCAGGCAGTGGTTCCTTCCGTTTAATCCTGCCTTGTCCCTCCCATCATCCGTGTACTTTAGCTTTGGTATTGGTATCCCATAAGTAATGGATGATCCGTGGACTGGATACACTTAACAAGAGAAAACATAATTTATGCTTACCTGATAAATTTATTTATCTTGTAGTGTATCCAGTCCACGGCCCGCCCTGTCCTTTTAAGGCAGGTCTAAATTTTAATTAAACTACAGTCACCACTGCACCCTATGGTTTCGCCTTTCTCGTCTTGTTTCGGTCGAATGACTGGATATGGCAGTGAGGGGAGGAGCTATATAGCAGCTCTGCTGTGGGTGATCCTCTTGCAACTTCCTGTTGGGAAGGAGAATATCCCATAAGTAATGGATGATCCGTGGACTGGATACACTACAAGAGAAATTAATTTATCAGGTAAGCATAAATTATGTTTTTTTTTAAAATACATTTTCGCTCTGTTTCCCATTCTCTCAAACCTGTTATATCATATATAGGAGCATATATATAAATGTGCACAGTTCATTTTATTTTTTCAAATTTATTTTTATTGCAATTATTTCTCAAACTGAACCTGCCTCTGATGTTACCATAGGATTTGAGCTGCATGAACACGTATCTACCAAAGCTAAGTGTGTTTGTTGTAAAAAAAACTGATCTAAATTCTTCAGCTCAATTATATGGCCCTTGTTTTGACAATTTGTTAAATGCTGATAATAAATCTATGAGTACAAATGCACCCACTGTTTTTCCATATCAGTCTAATGTACATAGCATTCCTGCAGAAATGAAAGATTTTATTGCTGCAGTTATAGAGAAGGCAATGACTGCTATTCCGCCTTCAAATAACCGTAAAAGGGTTTTGCAACATTTTCCTAAACCTAGTGAATTAAGTTCTGACCTTCAGCATACTGATGTATTCTCTACTGATGGTGTTTCCTCTGATTCAGAGGACACCACATCAGAGACAGATATAGACAAATCTTTTTTAATTAAGATAGAATATATTCATTCTCTCTTAAAGGAAGTTTTTGTTTACTTTATGTATTGAGGAGTCTAAACTCATGATGATAAAGCTAGTAACCGTCTAAATTCTGTATTTAAGACTACTGGTATTACTCCTGAAGTATTTCCTATTCCAGACACTATCTCTAATGTGATTGCTAAACAATGATCTAAGCCTAGTACCTCTTTTAACCCTTCTTCTAGGTTTAAGAAATGGTATCCTTTACCTGTAGCCAATTTAGAACTTTGGGGCAATTTCAACTCTTGCCAAACGTACTACTATAATTTGAAAGACAGTATTTCTTTTAAGGATCCTTTGGATAGGAAGCTTGAATCTTATCTAAGAAGGGCATATTTACTTACTAGCTATATTCTTAGACCTGTTATATCTATGGCTGATGATGCTGTTGCTTCTATTTTTTGGTTGGACAGTTTAGCACAGCAGTTGTTTTCAAATTCTGATTTATCTAACATTATTGTTTTACTTCAACATGCAAATCATTTTATTTGTGATGCTATATTTGATGTTATGAAGATCAATGGCAAATCCATGTCTTTAGCCATTCTAACTAGAAGAGCTTTATGGCTTAAATCTTGGATAGCTGACATGGTGTCTAAAACTAGATTATTATCTCTCTCTCTTTTCAATGTAAAAATCTTTTTGGTTCACAATTGGATTCTATTATCTCCACTGTTACTTGGGGTAAGGGAGTTTTTCTACCCCAAGACAAGAAATCTAAGGGTAAATTTTTAAAGCTCCCAATCGTTTTCGTTACTTTCATCAGAATAGAGAACAGAAAACCACTTCTTCCCCTAATGCCTCTGGCTCTAATTGGAGACCATCTCCGCGTAGGATTCAGAATAAGACCTCCCTTGGGAAGATTCTTTCTTACCCATGTACCAGAAAACCCAGTAAAAGCTAAAGCCTTTCTGAAATGTGTTTCAGATCTAGAACTTTCAGGGGTATTTGTCCCAATGCCACAGCCGGAACAAGGATTGTTTTGTTTTTTTCAAATCTATTCATTGTACCAAAGAAGGAAAATTCTTTCAGACTAATTTTGGATCTGAAAACTTTAAATCGTTTTGTCCAAACTTTCATGATGGTGACTATAAGAACTATTCTGCCTTTTGTTCAGCAAGGTCACTTCATGTCTACAATAGACTTACAGGACACTTACCTTTACATTCCGATTCATCCAGATCACTATCTATTTCTGAGATTCTCTTTTCTAAACAAGAATTACCAATTTGTCGCTCTTCCGTTTGGCCTTGCAACAGCACCAAGAATATTCAGCAAACAGTTCAAATGTGGGCGAAAGTATACTAAAAGAAATATGGTTGACGGAAAAAAAAAAACACTTTGTGTTATATCATTAGTAATGCAGGTTTTCAACATATGTATCACCTGTCAGCTCATTGCTGTTCCAATATCTTTGAAGAAATTTAGTCTCACATCCAGTTCATATAAAGTAAAACATAGCTTTTATTTAAAAACTTTGAGTAAAATGTACAGACCAGGATTTTTCTTGTTAAAGTACCTTGTACTGTGATAGATACCTCTGACCCTTAGTGGTGCGTCACTAGATGCGTTTTGCCGTAGCTTTATCGATAGTGACTGATACTATAACCTAAACCGCCAACTTTTAAATACCACTCTGATCACGTGACCTCCAGTCAGAAGACGGAAGTCTCGTTTCGGCGATATCATACCCAATTACATAAAAGAATGCAAAGGATGTTCAGCAGTTGCTAGGCAGAATTTCTGTCAATACACTTAAATACATTTACATTTAGTGTCCACTGCAACTTTGTTTCAATTGCCCAAGTACAATACCAAATGTCAATTTTTTTACGTGTATAACAAAGTTGTATAAAGAGCAATCTTAAGAAGAGAGAATATGTTCTTCTTGCTGAATTACCTAGTAAGTAAAGTTATTTTCCTTATTTAAAAGCTAAAAAAGGTTCTGAATCTATGAGGCGAATTAACTAAAAACGGGACATTGAGAGGGCAATACTAAATACATATGTCTTTTCTGACAACAAGCAGACCTCTAAAGAGCTTATGATGATGTCATATCAGGTTCTCAGATTAATTTCTGTTTGTTGGTTATTTAATGATTATTACTATATGACCTCCTATTCATTATCATCCTAAAAAGAGGTCCACATCCCACCTTGCATTTATTCCATTTGGTTCTTTTGTTTGTAAGAAGAATATCAATTTGGTCTCACTAAATAATAGATCTTTAAATCTATTACCTCCCCTGGGAGAGCTGTAAATATAATCTATTGCTTGTAACTGAAATGCTTTAGTGGGGTTGGGGTGAGTACAAAAATGTTTAGCTACTCGTGTCTTAGGTGGATTTGCCTGTATGTCATTGAGATGTTCCCTAGCTCTGTCTTTTAACATACGACTAGAACATCCTACATACTGTTTATTACAAATGGAACATGCAATAAGATATACTATATATATATTTTTTTTTTTTATTGAGGGTAATAAAATATACAACATACAGGTTACTCAATGAAACCTATACACATATAACGACTAACATGAATATCTCACAGTATAGTAAGCAAACTGGGGAGCAACCTCTCCGCCCCCCTCTATTTTTGTCCCTCCATAATTGCTCAGGCCACTTTTGGACCCTCGAATACACATCACACTAATTGAGGGGTTTAGCAGGATATAGACCACTTTTGGGCCTATAGATATCTAACACATAGAATACACAGAAGCAATTATACAAGTCGGGCATAACTGGTAATTAGCTAACATTAGGTAGGTATCTAAGGTCACTACACAGAATCACATTAAGCCCTTATAGATATTCAGTTTATGGGGGGACTTAGTTATACAGATCATATAATAACAAAAAATTAAATGACCCCACAGAAGATTTGCTAAGGATCAGCTGTAATATGTCTAATAAGAACTCACACATGCTTTAGTTCAAATACACTTTGACAGGGAGTTATATACAAAAGACCAGGACCTCCCCCACCGCTAAAGTGGGATTTAGACAATGCTATCCAGAGGCAAAGCCATAGTTAGGTCTATCATTAAATGCTGCGATTCCCCACACAGAGACAATTCTAGGGCTAAATATTATGCTCATGTAGGTTATCCAGAACTATCTAGTAATTATTACACACAATTGTGGTGCATTAAGCATTGCACAATTACCTATTTAAGACAACAAAAATGATTATAATACTATCATGTGAAAAACATTATACATTCACAAAGTACAGTAGCTAATTTGTTATGATCTGAAAATAATCACAGGAAGGTCATCCAGGACTGTCTAGTGATCATTACACACAGCCGTGGTGCACTAAACACTACACATTTAGATATTTGAGGTAATATAAACAATTGTATTACTATCATGTGATAAACATCATACATTCACAAAGTACAGTAACTGATTTGATATGCTCTGAAAATCCTCTCAGGAAACCATTTGAGTGTCCCATAAGTCCAATGTCCTTAAAATCTTTGCTAGGTGGATATTCAGGCCTAAAGGCCGTCGTTTAGACGTATCTTTAACCATTTTAGGGCAGGTGCAAAGTCTTTACACAGGTTCTAATTTAGGGCATATGTTTCAACAAAGAAAGGGGGGGGGGGGATGGGGGAACGGAGCGAGAAGTCAGAAGTTCCTAGAAGTAACACATTAGAGACTCCAAGGGTGCTGGGTTTGTTATTTATCTATTGACACTATATCATTGATTAGATTAACTTACGAACAGTGTATAAATGGATCATCATACAGTTATAAGTTGCCAAATCCAAGCATGGAAAAGCTCTAACACTCAAAATGATACTACTCAGCACTAATCCACACCTTAGTCAGTAAAAAATGCATTAATACTTCACCACACAAGCGGATGAGACAGACCATACATGCAAACCCACATATTTCTCTATAAAGAATTTGTTATAAATGCAGTATATTACAGCAAACAGCTATAGGCTTATCATGCGTCTCCAGATAAAACAGAACACAGGGTAAGGAAATAAAGAAAAACAAATACTGTTACATCACAAACATTTACATTTGTGTAGATACACACAGGAGCCAGAAAAAGGTAAAACATTAGATTTGTGTGCTGTGCGGAGTGTAGCAGTGGGAGTTCCCAAGACGTTTGGCAGTCTTGATGGGTGTAGTACACCCAAAATCGCCTCTCCCCAAGCGCTCCCCCTAACCAATACCTGCTTTGATTGACTGAATCAGACAAAACATGGCTCGTAAACCGGAACAGAGATCCAAAGGGGAGTAATGACACATAGCCTGATACTGCCATAGTGACTGGCGGTGTTCCCAGCAAGGAGGCTGTGGTAAGCCTGTAAAGCTGTTGACAATGAAGAGCGTGTTGGGGATGACATGAACACTGCTGCGCCCTGATGTGCCGGGCTCTATGCGCGGGTGGTCAATCTGTATTCTCTTCCATGTAGACAGTCTGCTTGAAGCAGCAGAGGAAAAGTGAGGCTCCATCTCAAGGCTTGCATCTGCTGTTGTCAATGGCGAGGAGCGCGCCTGGAGAGCTGCAGGAACCTTGTTGCTTTGCGGCTCCCGTATTGCTATGCGCTTCTCTGCAGCATTGTCGCCACGTGTACGAGCCGCTTGTATTGTGCCTATAAGGGCATCAAGTCTCTCGTACATCTTCTGCCCATATTCCTCCAGTAAATCCTTGAGATCCATATAAAGCACTTGGCTCCTCATGTTGGGCAGCAGTGCATCCCGACATCCAGTAGACATTATAATACGGCCTGGAAGATTATTAGGTGCTGCTAACTGTTGCCGTGCTTTTCCCCGCTAAGTGTCTGCTGTGCTGTTCTTGTAAGCTTGTGTGTTAGCCTTGTGCAATTTACAGCTTGATTGCTATTACTGTCCTAGAGAGACAGATATCACAAATATAAAAATTGCTGGGTCTCTGCAGGAGTATAATAGTCTTTTTTTGAACTTAAAGATGGCGATTTTCCCGCCTCTCCAATCCTGCAGGCTCAATCTCCTCAGTATATCCCAATAATTTCTACTTTAAATATAAAGCCAGGGAGCAGAGAAACAAAAAGCTTATTTTATGTAGGCTAAAGTCCGGAGTGTGCTCTTCCCACTTATGCTGTTATGAATTGTGTAGCTCCTACCTCCGGATCCGATGTAGGCCGCAGCCGCGGTCTTTCCTGATTAGGCTCTGGAAGTGCTTGCACCAAATGTTTTTGTCTCGGCTCTGGGACACAAATCAGGTCCAATATCGTTTGAGCCTGTGTCCTGCTTAAGTTTGCTGCTGTTTGCTGTTATCTGTCGGCAATAATATGAGGCTTGAGAGGGTTTTAATCAATTTTTGTGCTGCTATACTATATATTTTGATGTACAGTTCAAACAATATCTAAATCTATATTCCTTATTTGTACTTGAAGAACTAAACAATTCCCCTGCCTTAATATGTGTACACGTTAAGCATGGGTGATGTCCAAATTTAAACCATCCTTTTTTGGACAGCCAATGTTCCTTTGTTTGTTTCTTAGTAATCCCTGTATAGACATATTGAATCAATCTATCCCCTACTGTGGTTGATCTCCTGGCTATGTATCTACAACCTTCAGACACAATTTTATTTAGTGTAGAATCTGTTTGTAGTATATTTAAATTGCTTTTTACTATATTTGTTATTTTTTTTTTAACTGTTTACTGTATGCTGTGATAAAATTTATGCCCTTTTGTTTTTTGTGTTTCTGATTCTTTTTATATTTGTTTCTTTTTTTGTCTTTAATAGTAATTTCCTATTAGTTTCTCTTATTTCATTTTGAATTTGTTTCAAGTTGTCTACATTATACCCCCTATCTACCAGTCTTTCTATCAGTTGATCTGAATGTCTCTCATAGGCTTCTAGTGTGGAACAATTCCTCCTGATGCGTATAAATTGACATTTATGGATCCCTGCTTTTACATGTGTTGGATGACAAAAGTCTGCACGTAATATAGTGTTACCAGTTATTTCTTTTCTATATAATTCTGTAGTTATTTTTCCTTGAATTTGATCACCTATCAGACTTATATCTAAGTACTTGATTGTTTTTTTATGATATTCCCAAGTGAATCTAAGATTAAAGTCATTGTTGTTTAGATAGGAGATACAATATTGCGCTACTTCTCTCTCTCTCCTTTCCATATAACTAGTAAGTCATCAATGTATCTAGTATACATGACAAAATAGTCTGTAAATGGATTTCTTGTAGAAAAAAAATGTATTGTGACTCAAACCACCCTAGAAATATATTTGCGTATAATGATGGGGCAAATTTTGCCCCGATCGCAGTACCACATTGTTGTAGAAAATATACTCCATCAAATTGAAACAAATTGGTTAGTAAGAAACTAAGCACCTTTATAATGTAATCTATCAGTGCATCTGGGTATGTACTGTAAATACCCAAGATGTACCGTACTGCTTTGAGACCCAAAACATGTGGGATACATGAGAATAAGAAACTGACATCTATGGTGAGCCACGCTTGTTCTTGATCCCATTTCTCATTTTATACCTTTTTCAATAAATGAGTTGTGTATCTCAGAAAACCGTGTAATTGAATAACACAAGGCTGTAATAGATTATCAACCCATTCCCCTAGATATAATATCAATGAACCCACCCCAGAGACTATTGGCCTACCGGGAGGGTTGAGGGGATCTTTATGTATTTTTGGTACAAGCCTAAAGTTGGGTACTGTGGGGTGCTCTTGTAATAAGTATTCCCCTAATTCCGCATCTAAAATACCCAAATGTTTGCCCTCATCTATTAGATGGATTAACTCTTGTTTTATTTTGTCTGTAGGATCATATTTAAATTCTTTATATGTAGTCTTGTCAGTTGCCTCTGGGCCTCTAAATAATAGTCATGTTTGTTCTGTACTATTATTGAGCCCCCATTATCTGCCTGGGTAATCGCTATCTCTTTATTAGATTTTAATTTTTCCAATGCCAACCTCTCTTTTTTTGTTAAGTTATTCTTCTCATAACTAATTCCTATTTGTACAGAGTTTTCTTTAAGGTCAATTAGATTCTTATAAATCTTCTCCTGAAATAACTCTATAATTCTGTCTCTGCTAATTACTGGATAGAACTTGCTTCTATTTTTTAGAGAACTATTCTTTTTCTTATGAATTTGCCAATCTTCTATTTCTCTTTCTGATTCTGACTGTAATTCTAAAAGGGAATGGCCAGCACAAAGGTCTATAAATCTTAAATTATCATTTAATGGATTGTGATCTCTACTTTCCACTTGATGTGGTTCATCTTCCACATCTTGTTTCTCCACTTTATGACCAAAAAAATGCTTTTTTAGGACTATCTTTCTCAAAAAGTTATTAACGTCCACAATAGTATCAAATAAATTAAAGTCAGTGGTTGGTGAGAAACCTAATCCCTTTTCCAATAGGCTTATTTCCGATTCATCTAACTTATAGTCAGACAGATTTATCACAGTCCGTATTTCTTCTTGCTCTTCTTCTTGTTCTTTAGGACCAATTGATATCTGTTTGTGGTCGTATTTTCTCCTTCCTCTATTGGAACATGGCCTCCCGCCGCCTTGTCGTTTTTTGACTCCTCCAAGTTGTCTGTGTCATCCGTTATTTCACTTGCTGCAAAACCTGTGGAGTCAAGTGTTCTTGTTATGGGAGTAGATGCTGAATGTGAGCCAGATATATTTGACTCGGAGAAACTGACTTTCTTCTGAGGATTTCCTCCTTGTCTGTTATTCCTTTTGTTTTTTTTATTTTTGTTACTATTATTTGTCTGTTGTTGCTGATATTGATGGCCTCTTGTATAACCTTTATTTTCACTCTGATGTCCTACAGAGCCATTGTTTTTTCTTGGTGTCCATGATTTTCTAATTGCTTGAGTCCAACTGTAGACCACTTTTAAGGAATAGTCCTTCTCATCCTTTGCAAATTTATTGTTTTTGCGGGTCACTATTTTCTTTTCCAAATCTTATAATTCTTTGCTGAGTTGTTCGTCATACTCCATATAATTGGGGTCTTGTAAATGCCCCTTCAATTGTGTCTAACTCCTTGATCTCCTCCAAGGCCAGATTTCTTTTCTTATGTTTTTGTTTTAGCAATTGTGACATTAATTTCATGGAACATTCTGTAAGTGTAGTATTCCATTCTAACATGAAATCTTCTTCATCTCTGTCTGCAGTGTGAAATTTCTTCATACGTAGCCCTCTTGGTATGATTTGATGTTTAATATATTTGTCCAAGTATATTATTTCATACCACGACTTTAGTTCATTAATCCTCAATTTTTCCATTTTGAAAAACATCAGACCTAGATGGTTTGTAGTCTGTGTTATTTGGGGGTCGGAGATATTATTCACTAGGTCATTTGTTAGAGATCTAGGTCATTTGTTAGAGATTTTTTTGTTAGATTTTGCAATGCTGTGCTTGCTTCCATTGTGTAAATAACAAATAGACCTAAAATAATGTCAACCTTAAAACAAATGCTTATTTGTAATATATTTTTCTATCTTTTTAATAGAAAAATATCCATGCATAAGGGAAACGCATCTATTAACAGCAACTGCTGTTAATAGCAACTGCTGAACATCCTTTGCATTCTTTTTTGTAATTGGGTATGATATCACCGAAACGAGACTTCCGCCTTCTGACTGGAGGTCACGTGATCGGAGTGGTATTTAAAAATATCTGTAAAATTGTAAAAATGTTACAACATGTTTTTTTTACCAGACTATGCCCCTCCTTTCATTTTAATTTTTGTACATATTTTTGAAAGACCAGTGTAATTAAACTAGGGCTTTATAACTAACCGTTTATCATGATGTTTACAGTTGTATCTGTTTATGCTTTAATATGGAACAATTCAAGTTATAATTGAATACAGTGAATTTATACTGTTTCTTTCATAACTTGCAGTTGTCGTTTACAGCTAGAATGATACATAGGGCCCAATTCTCATAAACTCACTGGCCTGGAGTAAAAAGTGAACTCCCCTTAATGAGATACACAGAGTTTACAAGGTAAAAATTGTCTTTATAACAATCCTTGAGGGGCCCTATAATACTAATGAGGCATCTTACAGAATCTCACCAAACCTAAGAGCTTTAGAGAATTGGGCCCAGGTTCTTAGTTTCTTACTAGTTTCTTAGATTGAGGTGTTAGCTGAGTTTTTCTGACTTTTGTGTGGCTATTGTGTACTAACTTTGTGTAATGTGTGTCTGTGACTTCCTAGAATAATATCTTAGCTGTGCAGTCTTGGGCAGATCGACGACTACAAGATGCCCAAGATGATCTTCAGAAGACTGTGGAGCAAGGAGAGAATTGTCAACATGGTAAGGGCCACGATGCACACTTGAACTCTGCCTTTGTTTCTTTCTGATCTTACTGACTAATCCTTTTTTTTTTTTTTACTGTCTTATGGGTTTTCTCCATTTACTAAATGACTGTTACCTGTTTCACTGATTTGCTTGGTTTATCTGTGCTATGTTACAGAATAGTGTAAACCAGCACAGAGGAACAAACGCAATGTTTGGGGAGTCAACCCTTAGTCATGGTTCACATGACTATTTGTTGACTCCCGAAACGTTGTGTTTGTTTCTCTATACTCAATAAATAGACTTTTACGGATTTTGACAAGTGCTGCTGCTTTTTGTCCGTTTTGAATGCAGTACCTTAAACTGCTACATGCTGCACAGTAACTGGCTGATTTGTAGAAGAGCTATTTTATATCTGTCCCTAATTAGCCACAGCAAACAAAGTAAGAGAAACAACATTCAAGAGGATTATAAAGGGTTGTGTGCTTAGCCTACAAAACAATGCATATTTTTCCAAAATAATAGTTTTTAAAGGGACATGAAACCCCAAAAAATTATTTTCTTCCTAATGGGAAAGAGTCCAAAGCCGCATTCATTACTTATGGGAAATAAGAACCTGGCCAGTAGGAGGAGGCAAAGACCCACCAGCCAAAGGCATAAATACTCCTCCCACTTCCCCTATCCCCCAGTCATTCTTTGCCTTTCTTCCCAGGAGGTTGGCAGAGATGTGTCAGAAGTTTTCTTTTAAAATTATTTTACTTTTATTTTTTTTTCATATGTCTCTTATGAGGGGTGCTACCCTTTGACATGGGACAGGAGTTTTAAGTAGTCTTGTCAGTCTCTCGTGGAGGGCCTGGGCGAAAGTGAGAGTCCGGAGATGCAGTGGAAGCTTCCCCTGCGACACCATCCCGACTCATATTCACAGCTCCGTTTTCAGCACTTGGTGTTGCCGAACTTTGTTTCGCTACATGCTGTCTTCTCTCAAGTCCATGACGTAGGCAATGCTACTATTCCTGTTCCACGGCGTAGATTTCGGTAAAATCGTTTCATTTTATTCCGTTATCTGTAATGTGATTATTATGACAGTTAAGTATGGGCCTCGCTGAAGCACCTTCTGCTCCGATCTGGGAATCATGGGATAATTCCTCCTTAGGGTGGATTAGTGAACGGGGAAGGGATTTGTTTATCATGTTTCTTATGTGATTCAACCTGCTTGTGTATGTGCATAGGAGCTCTGCGGCCAAGATAGATGCCTATGTGGCACATATTGGCTTGTTCTTTCGGTTGTGGTTTACACGGCATAGAACTATACCTTCAGGTTATGCCTACTTTATTCAGACTTGCTTAGCTTTTTCTGTGGGCCTAGTTTTGCCGCCCTTTAGTGGCGCGCTTTTTGGGGATTTTGCAGGGCATCTGGTGACCGGGGCCTTTTTTACGCTTGGGTGGGGCTTCTTTCCCTTCCAAAATTCCTGACTGAGTGGCAACAGAGGAAAGAGTCTGCTCCGCTGAGGTCTGGTCATAGGAGGTGGTGAGTGCCCCCAGCCATTGTGGGTGTCAGGTGCCAGTCGCTGTTTTTTTTCCAAAATCTCTGTTTATTTCTCTTGTAAAGGTGTATCCAGTCCACGGGTTCATCCATTACTTGTGGGATATTCTCTTTCCCAACAGGAAGCTGCAAGAGGACACCCACAGCAGAGCTGTCTATATAGCTCCTCCCCTAACTGCCACCCCCAGTCATTCTCTTGCAGCTCTCAACAAGAAAGGAAGTATCAAGAGAGATGTGGTGACTTAGTGTAGTTTTTACCTTCAATCAAAAGTTTGTTATTTTTAAACGGTACCGGCGTTGTACTGTTTTTACTCTCAGGCAGAGATTGGAAGAAGACTTCTGCCTGAAGGTTTGATGATCTTAGCGGTTTGTAACTAAGGTCCATTGCTGTTCTCACACATAACTGAAGAGTATGGAAAGAAAACTTCAGTTGGGGGGACGGTCTGCAGATTGCCTGCTTTGAGGTATGTTCAGTATATTTTTTTCTAGAGAGATGATATGGTCTAGAAAATGCTGACAGTGCCTGGTATATTTAAGGTAAGCCTGATACAGTGATTTAACAACAACTGGGATCATGCTTGCAAAAAGGGATAATATTCATGTTAATACCTATATTAGTTAGTGTAAAAACGTTTGCATGATTTATAAATAAAAACGTTTTTTCTCTGAGGGTGATAAATCTTTATTTGGGGCCTAGTTTCCACATGGCTTGTTAGATTACTCCTAGGAGTACTTTTTTAAGGCCCTCTGACTTTGAGTGCATGGTGGGAGGGGCCTATTTTCGTTTTCAGTCTGAGACATCCAGCTTCCCTGAAGGAGTCCTCTGGCTTATAGGACCTCTATAGAGGGTTTTGTTCCTGCAAAAAAAATTTAAGGGCAGGTAGGAGCCACAGCAGAGCTGTGGCAGTGTGTTTGACTGTATGTTAACAGTACCGTTTTTTATTATTGCTTTTTTCACATTTATTAAAGTGTTTTCCAAGCTTGCTGGTCTCATTACTAATCTGTTAAACATGTCTGACATAGAGGAAACTCCTTGTTCATTATGTTTAGAAGCCATTGTGGAACCAAATGCACTGACCTTTCTATAAGTTATAAAGACCATATTATGGCTTTTAAAGATTTATTACCGGAGGTTTCTGAGACTGACAAAAGGGAGGTTATGCCATCTAGCTCTCCCCACGTGTCAGAACCTATAACTCCCGCTCAAGGGACGCCAAGTACATCTGGCGCGTCCAATGCGTTTACTTTACAAGACATGGCGGCAGTTATGAATCATACCCTCAGAGAGGTATTGTCCAAACTGCCAGGGTTACAAGGAAAGTGGGACAGCTCTGGGGCTAGAACAAATACAGAGCTCTCTGACGCTTTAGTAGCTATGTCTGATATACCCTCACAATGTGCAGAAGTTGAAGCAGGAGAGCTTCTATCTGTGGATGACTTCTCTGATTCAGGGAAGGCGTTACTTCAGTCTGACTCTGAAATGACAGCATTTAAATTTAAGCTTGAACAACTCCGTGTGTTGCTCAGGGAGGTTTTAGCGACTCTGGATGACTGTGACACCATTGTAGTCCCAGAGAAATTGTGTAAAATGGACAAATACTTTGCAGTGCCTGTTTACACTGATGTTTTTCCAATCCCTAAGAGGTTTTCAGAAATTATTACTAAGGAATGGGATAGACCAGGTGTGCCGTTCTCTCCCCCTCCTGCTTTTAAGAAAATGTTTCCTATAGATGCCGCTACACGGGACTTGTCGCAGACGGTCCCTAAGGTGGAGGGAGCAGTCTCTACCCTAGCTAAGCGTACAACTATTCCTGTAGAGGACAGTTGTGCTTTCCTAGATCCTATGGATAAGAAATTAGAGGGTTTCCTTAAGAAAATCTTTATACAACAAGGTTTTATTCTCCAGCCTCGTGCATGCATTGCCCCAGTCACTGCTGCAGCGGCTTTCTGGTTCGAGTCTCTGGAGGAGGCTTTACAGGTAGAGACCCCGTTGGATGATATCCTTGACAGGCTTAAAGCTCTTAAGTTAGCCAATTCATTTATTTCTGACGCCGTTTTTCATTTAACCAAGCTAACGGCTAAAAATTCAGGTTTTGCCATTCAGGCACGTAGGGCGATATGGCTTAAATCCTGGTCAGCTGATGTCACTTCAAAGTCTAAACTTCTCAAGATCCCCTTCAAAGGGCAGACCCTATTTGGGCCTGGACTGAAGGAGATCATTTCTGATATTACTGGAGGAAAAGGCCACGCCCTTCCCCAGGATAGGTCCAACAAGTTAAGGACCAAACAGACTAATTTTTGTTCCTTTCGAAACTTCAAGAGTGGCGCAGCTTCATCTTCCTCTTCTACAAAACAAGAGGGAAATTTTGCCCAGTCCAAGCCAGTCTGGAGACCTAACCAGGCTTGGAACAAGGGGAAACAGGCCAAAAAGCCTGCTGCTGCCTCTAAGACAGCATGAAGGAGTAGCCCCTGATCCGGGACCGAATCTAGTGGGGGGCAGACTTTCTCTCTTCGCCCAGGCTTGGGGCAAGAGACGTCCAGGATCCCTGGGCTCTGGAGATTGTTTCCCAGGAATATCTTCTGGATTTCAAAGCTTCATCTCCAAAGGGGAGATTTCATCTCTCACAATTATCTGCAAACCAGATAAAGAGAGAGGCATTCTTACATTGCATTCAAGACCTACTAGTTATGGGAGTGATCCACCCCGTTCCAAAGGAGGAACAGGGGCAGGGCTTCTATTCAAATCGGTTTAAAGTTCCCAAGAAAGAGGGAACTTTCAGACCAATCTTGGATCTCAAGATCCTAAACAAATTTCTCAGGGTCCCATCCTTCAAGATGGAGGCTATTCGAACCATCCTACCTATGATCCAGGAGGGTCAATATATGACTACCGTGGATTTAAAGGATGCTTATCTACATATTCCGATACACAGGGATCATCATCAGTTCCGCAGGTTCGCCTTCCTAGACAGGCATTATCAGTTTGTGGCTCTTCCCTTCGGGTTAGCCACGGCACCAAGAATCTATACGAAGATTCTAGGGTCCCTTCTGGCGGTTCTAAGACCACGGGGTATAGCAGTAGCCCCTTACCTAGACGACATCCTGATACAGGCGTCAACTTTTCATATCACCAGGTCCCATACGGACATTGTTCTGGCATTCCTAAGGTCTCACGGGTGGAAGGTGAACGAAGGAAAGAGTTCTCTCTCACCTCTCACAAGAGTTTCCTTCCTAGGAACTCTGATAGATTCAGTAGAAATGAAGATTTATCTGACAGAGGTCAGGTTGTCAAAACTTCTAACTTCCTGCCGTGCTCTTTATTCCATTTCTCTTCCGTCAGTGACTCAGTGTATGGAGGTAATCGGATTAATGGCAGCGGCAATGGACATAGTTCCGTTTGCCCGCCTACATCTCATACCACTGCAACTTTGCATGCTCAATCAGTGGAATGGGGATTACACAGATTTGTCCCCTCTACTAAATCTGGATCAAGAGACCAGGGATTCTCTTCTCTGGTGGCTATCTCGGGTCCATCTGTCCAAGGGAATGAGTTTCCGCAGGCCAGAATGGACTATTGTAACGACAGATGCCAGCCTTCTGGGCTGGGGTGCAGTCTGGAACTCCCTGAAGGCTCAGGGTTCGTGGACTCAGGAGGAGGCCCTCCTTCCGATAAACATTCTGGAACTAAGAGCGATATTCAATGCTCTTCAGGCTTGGCCTCAGCTAGCTGCGGTCAGGTTCATCGGATTTCAGTCGGACAACATCACGACTGTAGCCTATATCAACCATCAGGGGGGAACAAGGAGCCCCCTGGCAATGTTGGAGGTTTCAAAGATAATTCTATGGGCAGAGGTTCACTCTTGCCATATCTCAGCTATCCATATCCCAGGAGTAGAGAACTGGGAGGCGGATTTTCTAAGTCGGCAGACTTTTCATCCGGGGGAGTGGGAGCTCCATCCGGAGGTATTTGCCCAGTTGATCCAACTTTGGGGCAAACCAGAACTGGATCTCATGGCGTCTCGTCAGAACGCCAAGCTTCCTTGTTACGGGTCCAGGTCCAGAGATCCCAAGGCAGCGCTGATAGATGCTCTAGCAGTGCCCTGGTCCTTCAGCCTGGCTTATGTGTTTCCACTGTTTCCTCTGCTCCCTCGTCTGATTGCCAAGATCAAGCAGGAGAGAGCTTCGGTGATCTTGATAGCTCCTGCGTGGCCACGCAGGACTTAGTATGCAGATCTGGTGGACATGTCATCCTTTCCACCATGGACTCTGCTGCTAAGGCAGGACCTTCTACTTCAAGGTCCCTTCAAACATCCAAATCTAATTTCTCTACGTCGGACTGCTTGGAGATTGAACGCTTTATTCTATCAAAGCGTGGTTTTTCCGAATCGGTCATTGATACCTTAATTCAGGCTCGAAAGCCTGTCACCAGGAAAATCTATCATAAGATATGGTGTAAATATCTTCATTGGTGTGAATCCAAGGGTTACTCATGGAGTAAGGTCAGGATTCCTAGAATATTATCTTTTCTCCAAGAAGGATTGGAGAAGGGTTTGTCAGCTAGTTCCTTTAAAGGGACAGATTTCTGCTCTGTCTATTCTTTTGCACAACCGTCTGGCTGAGGTTCCAGACGTTCAGGCATTTTGTCAGGCTTTAGTTAGGATCAAGCCTGTGTTTAAACCTGTTGCTCCGCCATGGAGTTTAAATTTAGTTCTTAAAGTTCTTCAAGGGGTTCTGTTGGAACCTTTGCATTCCATAGATATTAAGCTTTTATCTTGGAAAGTTCTGTTTTTAGTAGCTATCTCCTCGGCTCAAAGAGTTTCGGAGTTATCTGCTTTACAATGTGATTCCCCTTATCTGATTTCCATGCAGATAAGGTAGTGTTACGTACCAAACCTGGGTTTCTTCCTAAGGTGGTATCTAATAAGAATATCAATCAGGAGATTGTTGTTCCTTCACTATGTCCTAATCCTTCTTCAAAGAAGGAACGTCTATTACACAATCTTGATGTGGTTCGTGCTTTAAAGTTTTATGTACAATCTATGAAGGATTGTCGTCAAACATCTGCTTTGTTTGTTGTCTACTCTGGACAGAGGAGAGGCCAAAAGGCTTCGGCAACTTCTCTTTCTTTTTGGCTAAGAAGTATAATACGCTTAGCTTATGAGACTGCTGGCCAGCAGCCTCCTGAAAGAATTTCAGCTCATTCTACTAGAGCAGTAGCTTCCACATGGGCTTTTAAACATGAGGCCTCTGTTGAACAGATTTGTATGGCGGCGGCTTGGTCTTCGCTTCATACCTTTTCTAAATTCTATAAATTTGATACTTTTGCTTCTTCGGAGGCTATTTTTGGGAGAAAGGTCTTACAAGCAGTGGTGCCTTCCGATCAAGTTCCTGCCTTGTCCCTCTCTTCATCCGTGTCCTAAAGCCTTGGTTTTGGTATCCCACAAGTAATGGATGAACCAGGTGACTGGATACACCTTTACAAGAGAAAACGAAATTTATGCTTACCTGATAAATTTATTTCTCTTGTGGTGTATCCAGTCCACGGCCCGCCCTGTCATTTTAAGGCAGGTGTTTTTTATTTTTAAACTACAGTCACCACTGCACCCTATAGTTTCTCCTTTTTCTCTTGCAAGGTGTATCCAGTCCACGGCTTCATCCTTTACTTGTGGGATATTCTCATTCCCTACAGGAAGTGGCAAAGAGAGCACAAAGCAGAGCTGTCCATATAGCTCCGCCCCCCAGTCATTCTCTTTGCCGGCTCTGACAGCAGGGCCACTCTACGGAAGGGTAAAGTGAATGTGGTGTTAGGTTTGTAGTTTTATATCTTCAATCAAGAGTTTGTTATTTTTAAATGGTACCGGTTTGTACTATTTACTCTATAGCAGAAATGTGATGAAGAATTCTGCTGAGAGGAAAATGATTTTAGCATGTTGTAACTAAAATCCATTGCTGTTCCCACACAGGACTGAGGAGTACCAGAAAACTTCAGTTGGGGGGAACACTTTGCAGGCTTAACTGCAATAAGGTATGTTCAGTCATCTTTTTCTAGACAAGACTCAGTTAATGCTAGAAGACTGACAAGAATCCCCATGTGGGGAAGGTAAGCCATGTTCTGAGACTCAGTATAAAAGGAAGGCTTACTTAACAGGGCTCAATAGGCTGGTGGACACTGTTACAGGGCAATCGATTATTTAATGGGAAAAAATACTCACTATAGACGTTTTTTATACACTTTGGTGTGTTATTATGGGGTTATCTTCCACATGGCATATGTTTAGACACCTTTTTTGGATTTTGAAGGCCCCACAACTCCGGAGTGAAGGGGGAGGGGGCCTAAAATTTGCGCCTCAGTTGCGCAGTTAATATTGGCACACAGTTCATGCAGCTTCACGTGGAGGGTCCAGAGACTGCTTGAGGACTTCAGGGAAGCTTGTTTTCCACAAAACTAGTCCCCAGGGGCAGGTAGGGCCACAGCAGTAAGCTGTGGCAAGGTGCTGTAGTTTATTAACCGGTTGTCAGCTTTAGGTTGCTCCGGTTTGGGCATTAAAAGGGGTTAATTGGGCTGAAAAATGTTGTGCAATCATTTCAAAGCCTTAGGCTCATGTGGTAAAAATTTCAGAGAGATTGGATCATTTTTGACGGTTTGGTAAAATTGTGTGCGTGTTTTATTTCTTAAAGGCACAGTAACGTTTTTTTTTTCAAATTGTAAATTTTATTGAATAAAGTGTTTTCAAGCCTGCTTGTGAATAATACTAGTCTGTTAAACATGTCTGACACTAAAGAGAGGCCTTGCTCTATGTGTTTAGAAGCCATGGTGGAACCCCCTCTAAAATTGTGTTCCAAGTGTACTAATGTGTCTATACACTTTAAAGATCATATTGAGTCACTTAAAAATGTAGCCCTAGATGATTCTTTGACGGAAGGTAACGAGGATAGTCCCCCCTTCCTCTCCCCATGTGTCGCCACCAGTTACGCCCACGCAAGCGATGCCTAGTACCTCTAGTGCATTGGCCCATATTACATTACAACAATTAGCGACAGTCATGGATAATTTCCTTGCGACATTTTTATCCAAACTGCCAGTTTTTCCTACAAAGCGTGATAGCTCTGTTTTAAGAACAGATTATGAGCAGTCAGAAGCTTTGGGAGGTTTATCTGATGTACCCTCACAACACTCTGAAGTGGCGGTGAGGGATTTGATGTCCGAAGGAGAAATTTCTGACTCAGGAAAGGTTTCTCAGCGGGCAGAATCAGATTTATTAGCGTTTAAATTTAAACTGGAACACCTCCGCGTATTGCTTAGGGAGGTATTAGCCACTCTGGATGATTGTGATCCTATGGTGGTCCCAGAGAAATTGTGTAAAATGGACAAGTACCTAGAGGTCCCTGTATACACTGATGCGTTTCCGATCCCTAAAAGGGTTGCGGATATTGTTACTAGGGAGTGGGATAGACCAGGTGTCCCTTTTGTTCCCCCCCCTATTTTTAAGAAAATGTTCCCCATAAATGACCCCAGGCGGGACTCGTGGCAGACGATCCCTAAGGTTGAGGGGGCGGTTTCTACTCTTGCTAAGCGCACAACCATACCAATTGAAGACAGTTGTGCTTTTAAAGATCTGATGGATAAAAAATTCGAAGGTTTACTTAAGAAAATTTTTGTTCAACAAGGTTTCCTTCTCCAACCTATTGCCTGCATTATTCCTCTAACTACTGCAGCGGCTTTCTGGTTTGAGGCGCTGGAGGAGTCGCTCCAGACGGAGACCTCATACGATGAAATTATGGATAGAATTAAGGCTCTAAAGCTGGCTAATTCTTTTATCATGGATGCCGCCTTGCAATTAGCTAAGTAAGCTGCAAAAAATTCAGGTTTCGCCATTATGGCTCGCAGAGCGCTTTGGCTCAAGTCATGGTCGGCCGATGTGTCGTCAAAATCTAAATTGTTAAATATCCCTTTCAAGGGGAAGACCCTTTTCGGGCCAGAATTGAAAGAGATTATTTCAGAAATCACCGGGGGAAAGGGCCATGCTCTTCCTCAGGAAAAGCCCTTTAAGGCTAGAAACAAAGCTAATTTTCGTTCCTTTCGTAACTTCAGGAGCGGTCCGGCTTCAGCCTCTACAGCTGCAAAGCAAGAGGGTAACGCTTTACAGCCCAAGGCAACCTGGAAGCCTTACCAGGGCTGGAACAAGGGTAAACAGGCCAAAAAGCCTGCAGCTGCTACCAAGACAGCATGAAGGGGTAGCCCCCGATCCGGGACCGGATCTGGTAGGGGGCAGACTCTCTCTCTTCACTCAGGCTTAAGCAAGAGATGTTCATGATCCCTGGGCAGTAGAGATTGTTACCCAGGGATATCTTCTAGAATTCAAGGACTCCCCTCCAAGGGGAAGGTTTCACATTTCTCGTCTGTCTTCAGACCAGACAAAGAAAGAGGCGTTCTTACGCTGTGTAGAAGATCTACTCACGATGGGAGTGATATGTTCAGTTCCAATTGCAGAACAAGGAACGGGCTTTTACTCAAACCTGTTTGTGGTTCCCAAAAAAGAGGGAACTTTCAGACCAATCCTGGATCTAAAAATTCTAAACAAATTCCTCAGAGTCCCATCATTCAAGATGGAGACCATTCGAACGATCTTACCAATGATCCAGGAAGGTCAATATATGACTACCGAGGATTTAAAGGATGCGTACCTACATATCCCTATCCACAAAGATCATCACCAGTTTCTCAGGTTCGCTTTTCTGGACAAGCATTACCAGTTCGTGGCTCTTCCCTTCGGTTTGGCCACTGCTCCCAGAATTTTCACAGAGGTGCTGGGTTCCCTTCTGGCGGTGCTAAGACCGCGGGGCATAGCAGTAGCGCCTTATCTAGACGACATCCTAATTCAGGCGTCGTCTTTTCCCAGAGCCAAGGCTCACACGGAGATTGTTCTGGCCTTTCTAAGGTCTCACGGGTGGAAGGTGAACATCGAAAAGAGTTCTCTGTCCCCGTTCACAAGGGTTCCCTTCCTGGGAACACTAATAGATTCGGTAGAAATTTAAATATTTCTGACGGAGGTCAGAAAGTTAAAGCTTTTAGCTACTTGCCGAGTACTTCATTCCACTCCTCAACCATCTATAGCTCCAGTGCATGGAGGCAATCGGATTAATGGTAGCGGCAATGGACATAGTCCCTTTTGCTCAAATCCATCTCAGACCACTGCAACTGTGCATGCTCAAACAGTGGAATGGGGATTACGCAGACTTGTCTCCTCAGATACAATTGGACCAGAGACTCTCTTCTCTGGTGGTTGTCTCAGGATCATCTGTCTCAGGGAACATGTTTCCGCAGACCAGAATGGATCATTGTAACGACCGATGCCAGTCTGTTAGTCTGGGGTGCAGTCTGGGACTCCCTGAAAGCTCAGGGCCTATGGTCTCGGGAAGAATCTCTTCTCCCGATAAACATTTTGGAACTGAGAGCGATATTCAATGCGCTTCAGAACAGATTTCAGTCGGACAACATCACGACTGTAGCTTACATCAATCATCAGGGGGGAACGAAGAGTTCCTTAGCGATGAAGGAAGTCTCCAAAATAATCAGGTGGGCGGAGGATCACTCCTGCCATCTCTCAGCAATTCACATCCCAGGAGTGGACAACTGGGAAGCGGATTTTCTAAGTCGTCAGACTTTTCACCCGGGGGAGTGGGAACTCCACCCGGAGGTTTTTGCTCAGCTGACTCAGCTATTGGGCACTCCAGAATTGGATCTGATGGCGTCCCGTCAGAACACCAAACTTCCTCTCTACGGATCCAGGTCCAGGGACCCCAAGGCGGTATTGATAGATGCTCTAGCAGCGCCTTGGTCCTTCAATCTGGCTTATGTCTTTCCACCGTTTCCTCTTCTCCCTCGTCTGGGCGCCAGAATCAAGCAGGAGAAGGCTTCAGTGATTCTGATAGCGCCTGCTTGGCCACGCAGGACTTGGTATGCAGATCTAGTGGACATGTCATCTGTTCCACCATGGACACTGCCATTGAGGCAGGATCTTCTAATACAGGGTCCATTCAAGCATCCAAATCTAGTTTCTCTGCGTCTGACTTCTTTGAGATTGAACGCTTAATTCTATCTAAGCGTGGTTTCTCTGAGTCAGTTATAGATACTCTGATTCAGGCTAGAAAGCCTGTCACTAGGAAAATCTACCATAAGATATGGCGAAAATATCTTTCTTGGTGTGAATCCAAGGGTTACTCATGGAGTAAGATTAGGATTCCCAGAATATTGTCTTTACTCCAAGAAGGATTGGAGAAAGGATTGTCAGCTAGTTCCTTAAAGGGACAGATTTCTGCTCTGTCTATTCACTTACACAAGCGTCTGGCAGAGGTACCAGACGTTCAAGCGTTTGCTCAGGCTCTAGTCAGAATCAAGCCTGTTTATAAACCTGTGGCTCCGCCATGGAGTCTTAATCTAGTTCTTTCAGTTCTTCAAGGGGTTCCGTTTGAACCTTTACATTCCATAGATATTAAGTTATTATCTTGGAAAGTTTTGTTTTTGGTAGCTATTTCTTCTGCTCGAAGAGTTTCAGAATTGTCTGCTTTACAGTGTGATTCACCTTACCTGGTGTTTCACGCAGATAAGGTTGTTTTGCGTACCAAACCTGGTTTTCTTCCTAAGGTTGTTTGTAACAAGAATATTAACCAGGAAATAATAGTTCCTTCTCTGTGTCCTAACCCATCTTCAAAGAAGGAACGCCTGCTACACAATCTTGATGTGGTTCGTGCTTTAAAATTCTATTTACAAGCAACTAAAGACTTCAGACAAACATCATCTTGTTTGTCATTTATTCTTGTAAGAGGAGAGGTCAGAAAGCGACTGCTACCTCTCTTTCCTTCTGGCTGAAAAGCATCATCAGGTTGGCTTACGAGACTGCTGGCCAGCAGCCTCCTGAACGAATTACTGCTCATTCTACCAGAGCTGTGGCTTCCACATGGGCTTTCAAGAATGAGGCTTCTGTTGAACAGAATTGTAAGGCAGCGACTTGGTCTTCACTGCATACTTTTGCCAAATTTTACAAATTCGATACTTTTGCTTCTTCGGAGGCTATTTTTGGGAGAAAGGTTTTGCAAGCAGTGGTGCCTTCCGTTTAAGGTACCTGTCTTGTTCCCTCCCTTCATCCGTGTCCTAAAGCTTTGGTATTGGTATCCCACAAGTGGATACACCTTGCAAGAGAAAACAGAATTCATGCTTACCTGATAAATTACTTTCTCTTGCGGTGTATCCAGTCCACGGCCCGCCCTGACAATTAAGTCAGGTAAATAATTTTTTTGTTTAAACTACAGTCACCACTGCACCCTATGGTTTCTCCTTTTTCTCTGGGGGGCGGAGATAGAGGGGGAGCTATATGGACAGCTCTGCTGTGTGCTCTCTTTGCCACTTCCTGTAGGGAATGAGAATATCCCAAAAGTAAAGGATGAAGCCGTGGACTGGATACACCGCAAGAGAAAGTAATTTATCAGGTAAGCATAAATTCTGTTTTTTCTTGCTTGTCTTCGGTCGAATGACTGGGGGTGACAGTTAGGAGAGGAGCTATAGAGACAGCTCTGCTGTGGGTGTCCTCTTGCCGCTTCCTGTTGGGAAGGAGAATATCCCACAAGTAATGGATGAACCCGTGGACTGGATACACCACAAGAGAAATAAATTTATCAGGTAAGCATAAATTTTGTTTTTAGATGGAGTTTAATTTATAAAAAAATAAATAAAAAAAAATAAAGAGAAGCGCTCATAAGGCTAAAGACAAGGCTATTTATACAATTTAAAATTGGTAATATTTACCTTTTTAAAACAAGAGTGCGCACTCTTTAGAATACAAATATAAAAGTTATAACATATAATACTTGTTGGTTATTAGTAATAACATATAATATTCGTTGGTTATTAGTTTTGATTCATAAAAAGTCACTTATTGTATTTCCAGATGATCCGGTTTTTGCAACAGTTAAAAAACTTTGTTACCTTTTAGTAGGTCACATGTGATCCATTGGCCAATAGTATGCCTTCAATCTCGTTACTCTTAAATTTAAATTGTAATGGATTTTGTAAGGCAGTTAGGAATCCAGTATACTCAATATACTAACTTTCGATGTTACCCTTAAAAACTCACGCCCCCGTTGAAGCCAATTCTTTTGCAATCTTTTTCTTGCCTTCCAGTAAGACAATTTAGTATCCAGGCTAGTGATCAATATGTCGGCACTTCAGGGTTTACACGGAGCTGGTATTCGTCACTTCACCAGTAGCTGGTCCAACCGGTACACTTGCAGGGTCCAAATGGCACACTTAAAGGCTATTGGAAGATTTTAGCAATGCTACAATTCTTAGCTGGTTGCTTTCCTCTTATTCCTCCTTTTTATGTTACATCTGCTGCTGTTAGTACCGGTCTGGTTCACAGATATCTCATAGTATCACAACATAAACGCGTTTCAGCTCGTTACAAGCCTTTATCAAGTTCATACCAATAGTAAGTATGGCACTGGAATGTTAGCGATATTTTATACAGGGAGTGCAGAATTATTAGGCAAATGAGTATTTTGACCACATCATCCTCTTTATGCATGTTGTCTTACTCCAAGCTGTATAGGCTCGAAAGCCTACTACCAATTAAGCATATTAGGTGATGTGCATCTCTGTAATGAGAAGGGGTGTGGTCTAATGACATCAACACCCTTTATCAGGTGTGCATAATTATTAGGCAACTTCCTTTCCTTTGGCAAAATGGGTCAAAAGAAGGACTTGACAGGCTCAGAAAAGTCAAAAAATAGTGAGATATCTTGCAGAGGGATGCAGCACTCTTAAAATTGCAAAGCTTCTGAAGCGTGATCATCGAACAATCAAGCGTTTCATTCAAAATAGTCAACAGGGTCGCAAGAAGCGTGTGGAAAAACCAAGGCGCAAAATAACTGCCCATGAACTGAGAAAAGTCAAGCGTGCAGCTGCCAAGATGCCACTTGCCACCAGTTTGGCCATATTTCAGAGCTGCAACATCACTGGAGTGCCCAAAAGCACAAGGTGTGCAATACTCAGAGACATGGCCAAGGTAAGAAAGGCTGAAAGACGACCACCACTGAACAAGACACACAAGCTGAAACGTCAAGACTGGGCCAAGAAATATCTCAAGACTGATTTTTCTAAGGTTTTATGGACTGATGAAATGAGAGTGAGTCTTGATGGGCCAGATGGATGGGCCCGTGGCTGGATTGGTAAAGGGCAGAGAGCTCCAGTCCGACTCAGACGCCAGCAAGGTGGAGGTGGAGTACTGGTTTGGGCTGGTATCATCAAAGATGAGCTTGTGGGGCCTTTTCGGGTTGAGGATGGAGTCAAGCTCAACTCCCAGTCCTACTGCCAGTTTCTGGAAGACACCTTCTTACAGGAAGAAGTCTGCATCCTTCAAGAAAAACATGATTTTCATGCAGGACAATGCTCCATCACACGCGTCCAAGTACTCCACAGCGTGGCTGGCAAGAAAGGGTATAAAAGAAGAAAATCTAATGACATGGCCTCCTTGTTCACCTGATCTGAACCCCATTGAGAACCTGTGGTCCATCATCAAATGTGAGATTTACAAGGAGGGAAAACAGTACACCTCTCTGAACAGTGTCTGGGAGGCTGTGGTTGCTGCTGCACGCAATGTTGATGGTGAACAGATCAAAACACTGACAGAATCCATGGATGGCAGGCTTTTGAGTGTCCTTGCAAAGAAAGGTGGCTATATTGGTCACTGATTTGTTTTTGTTTTGTTTTTGAATGTCAGAAATGTATATTTGTGAATGTTGAGCTGTTATATTGGTTTCACTGGTAAAAATAAATAATTGAAATGGGTATATATTTGTTTTTTGTTAAGTTGCCTAATAATTATGCACAGTAATAGTCACCTGCACACACAGATATCCCCCTAAAATAGCTATAACTAAAAACAAACTAAAAACTACTTCCAAAACTATTCAGCTTTGATATTAATGAGTTTCTTGGGTTCATTGAGAACATGGTTGTTGTTCAATAATAAAATTAATCCTCAAAAATACAACTTGCCTAATAATTCTGCACTCCCTGTATGTAGTTTAATTTATCAGTTGTAATGAAGATGCCCTGTAACTTACTTTTTAATGTAGCACTGAAATTCAAATACTCAGCGCTCCGACTGCCCACTTCAAAAGTAATTTTTTGTGAGCAATAGTTCAGAACATTAGCCCACAAATTCTTTTTTTTTTAAGTGGGCGGTTGGAGCATTTGAAATTCAGCGCTACATTAAAAAGTAAGTTAAAGCGCATCTTCATTACAACTGATGAATTAAACTACATATAAAATATAGCTAACTTTCCAGTGCCATATCAGGGTTCATATCATTCTGGCAAGTATAAGCGTATTGTTTCTTCAGAAGCTTGTATTGGAATACTATAGGAACAAATTGCAACACTGCACAATATTCACATTCTTGAAGGGCTAACTCTTAGGGCTAGATTTATCAAAGCCATTCTCCTATAATATCGTCCAAAATAACGCATACGAACAGATCCTCATATTTATCAAAGCACTCTGCGCCTATAATTGCGCAAATCTGAAAGAAACTTCTTCGCACTCCACTTACATTCGCCTAGGTGCACAGGCTCGCTCCCGAGTGCACCAATATACATTAGTAATAGGCGTAATTTAACAGCCCGACCTACAAATACGCCCAGTTGCTTATTCATCATTGCTTGGCGCCGATAATTTCGGCTGTAATTGCGTGCTGTATATTTCGCCATACAGACTGAGGCAAACACCATTATAATACATGCTTTAACATCTTGTGTTGTAGTACTTTACTCTTTTTTAACTTAGCGCAAAGAAAATACTGTTATTGCCAGAAATTTGCACTTCCACAGACGCATATGGTACCAAAAGTTGTATTTATTTATATATATATATATATATATATATATATATATATATATATATACACATTATAATATCGATATATTTATTTTTGTGTCAACATATGGCACAAACAGCACAGAAACATTATATAATATAAATATTAGCTAAATAGTTACCTAAAAAATGGTTTTTTAATAATCAAAAGATGGCAGCGCAAATATTTATAGGGATGTACTTTTTCCGACAGGTGAAATTTATCATTATTACGCCCCAGCTCGCCTGCGCAAAGTTACGTCTATTTTTTTGATAAATTTAGGCGCACATGTGGGCCTCTCCGGAGGCGAGCTGGGGCGCAGTTACAGGCGAAGAACATACAGAGTTCGCCTAGCCTTTGATAAATCTAGCCCTTATTACTAAGCATGCTAAAAATATGGCTGGCATTTCAGATAAAGGTAGCTATGTCACCAGGACAAAAAAAAGATGACACACCCCAACATTTTTCCCAGATTAAGTGAAGATCTTGTAATTACTAGACTTGTGTAATAAATTAACATACCAACAAGAGATTTGTTTTTATAACATTAGCACCTTTTTTTTTGCTGCAGTTGGTTTTTCAATGGATGAACTCTCCCCAACATTTACCTTATTTGGAGGAGCTTATTACTGGAGTAGACACATATACACACCGTGTTTACAAAATGTGCATTGTTTTGCAGTATCCTAACCTATCACTTCTGCTGAGGCCAATTAGTTACAATTACAAACGAGCTTCTACAATGATCAAACAATCACTTTGTTTAAAATAGGAGTTGGATTTAGGAAACCCACTGTTTTTAGCAATAAATAATTCAAGTAGATTGCATTTTTTGTTGCATATAATTAAATATTTCATATTACAATCTGAATGCGTTCCTTTCTGGTATAGTAATGGCAGAGAGGACTTGTTCCTTACTAGTAAGGACAATAGCCCTTTTTACATAAGGGACACATTTAAAATTATATGTCAAAAATGTGCAAAAATACTTTTAAACTTTTTTACCTGCTGCTGTTTGTCTCTTAGAGCTCCATCTCCAACTTAAGGCCCTTGATAGTAAGTTAAAGGACTCACAGATTGAGCTGCACAAACGTAGAGAGTACCGAGACAGAGAGCATCCTTTGAAAGTGCTGGAGATGGCAGAATTACAAAGACAACTGTACAAACTGGGCGAGACTCATCAGGTGATGTGCGCATTTGTGTGTCTATGTAGAGAGATTAACGGTGTGAGTTTCAGTTAATGAGTATGTTATGTGTGTCAGGGTGATGACAACGCCAACAGATACTGCACTTTGATTTAAGCAGTAGGGGACTTAACGAACAGTCCCTAACTGCAGACACCATTGAAAGCATTGGTTGTTTCTTTGTGATATAAATTCGATTCTCCCTTAGATTTCTCAAACCAGATTGTTATTAAAAAGACACTTAGGGCTTGATTTATCAAGCCTTCTGCTGCACTACGACTGCAGATTCTTACAAGAGAACCTGCAGTCCGTATTTATCAAGCAAAATAGCGCTCTCGTGCAATGTTAAATTCGGCCAGAGACAAGCTGCGTGGGACAGGTGCGCAAATGTATGGCCCTGTCTGCCGCAGCTTAATAAATCGAGCCCTAAATACATATCATGTACCTTTCTCAAATTATGGGTGCTGCCATTATGGAACCTAGGTTACATTGCACATGTGCAGTAACTCTCCTTCAGATACCTGCAAACAGGTCAGCAGTGGAGTGGAGTAAAACACAGAGGTCAACATGGCTGCCCCCATGATTAGAGGAAGGTGGGGCATAACCTCAATACTAAGCTTAGAAAATATATTTAGGTCTTGAAGTGCCTGTTTGTGGGCGTGTGACAATTAACCAGCCATTACAAGTGGCTGGTTAATGCTACTGCGAGCTTGCGGTAGCAATTAGCGATCAGACAAAAGATTGGATCTCTGGTTAATTTTCTAAAAGTGCCCCAAAATGCGTCCCCATACACTCTGACGCGTTTCACCCTTCCTGCCCTTCTCGGAGTGTATGGGGCCGGTTTTTAAATCTTAGGAGACTAATATATTAGGTACAATAATGTATTGGCTTATGCCTTTATTAGCTTAATCGTAATTTTTGGAAAACCACACTGAGCGGTTGTTATAGTGGTTAACATAAGAATTTATAGATGGGGGCCTATTAGTTTGCCCAGATATGCTATGATAATTTAAGCTTTACCGACCTATATCAACTTCACTTTGAAGCTCTAACAATGATCCATAACAGAAACCGGTGGTTTATTTAGCTGCACTAGATGCAGGGAAAGTTATTTTTAGACTCTGAAACACTAATAGAAATATATGTAATATTTATGCTTAGCACTATATTATCGACTACTAATACCAGCCAGTATCTCAAGATAATGTGAATATAGAACTAGACATCATAGTGCAAGTTGGTATCTTTTATTTGCACATATAGAAATTAAATAATCTGTTATACTGATAGATGCAAGAAAACGTTTACACACTGATGTTACAACTTGCAACATTGTTTAAACAAGTTTGGTAACTTGAACACGGTTACTTAATTAACCAAATTAAATGCTACATTTTAGCAAGCAATACTCTTAAAAGATTATCACGTGTTTTAGCACAACATACTACTATTTTTCTCCTGACCTATTATATTATTTACTTTATTGGTATGCACATCTATTTAATCTCAGCAGTTTGTTTTTTACTGAATAGTCACCTCCAGGTATTACCCAATAGCTATTATTCATCTGGATTTAATAGTAACTTGAACCAACTATACTAAATATAGTGTTATTCATGTCACTGTAACTAACACTCAATATAATGTTCTTCATATCTTTCCCTCATATCTATTTCATTATTAACCATAAGTCATACTATATTATTATTGTTATGATGATTATTATTATTATTGATAGATCGGTAGGACATCATTACCATACTGAGCTGTATTAGGTTACGATTAATAAGTAACTTGTGGCATCTTTCCCACACTGTTATTTGATTTCTAGTGGTGTATAAACAGAATACTATACCAAGGCTTAAATTGTAAATAACAATTATCCACTGGAACATACTACTATTTATATTAACTCTCCTTTTATTTTAATTATCTTTTTTAATATAAAAATGTATTTTCACATTTTTAAATTAATAACAATAAAAATGATGTCTTACACAGACTTATCTTTACCTGCCTTTTTAGTCTGGGCATAGAGTGCTATAACTGCATTCTTCAGTGGATACATCTTTTTTCCCCTCACTTTTCAATTAAAGAACCTAGGTTCTAGCTGCTGATTGGTGACTGCATATATATAGCGATTGTCATTGGCTCACCCATGTGTTCAGTTAGAAACCAGTAGGGCATTGCTGCTCCTTCAACAAATGATACAAAGGGAATGAAGCAAACTTGATAATAGAAGTACACTGGAAAGTTTAAAATTGTATGTTCCACCTAAATCATGAAAGAAAAAATGTGGGTTTCATGTCCCTTTAAAAAAAACAGTTGTGTGTATAATTCAATATACCTGAGACCACAAGCTTGTTGTCCAGTGAGCATAGTAGTGGCTCGGATAATTAAGGTTTGCTAGTATAGCTATGCCCCATGCTGATTTTGTTATACTATTGTTGCTGGGCTAACAGGTATCTTAGGAAGCAATTAAAGGGACACTGAACCCAAATTTTTTCTTTCGTGGTTCAGACAGAGCATGCAATTTTAAGCAACTTTCTAATTTACTCCTATTATCAATTTTTCTTTGTTCTCTTGCTATCTTTATTTGAAAAAGAAGGCATCTAAACTTTTTGTATTAGTTCAGATCTCTGGACAGCACTTTTTTATTGCTGGATGAATTTATCCACCAATCAGCAAGAACAACACCAAAAATGGGCCAGCATTTAAACTTACATTCTTGCAATTTTCGTTCCTTTCGAAATTTCAAGAGTGGCGCAGCTTCAACTTCCTATAATACAAAACAAGAGGGAAATTTTGCCCAGTCCAAGCCGGTCTGGAGACCTAACCAGGCTTGGAACAAAGGAAAGCAGGCCAAAAAACCTGCTGCTGCCTCTAAGACAGCATGAAAGATCAGCCCCCGATCCGGAAACGGATCTAGTAGGGGGCAGACTTTCTCTCTTCGCCCAGGCTTGGGCAAGAGATGTCCAGGATCCCTGGGCGTTGGAAATTGTGTTCCAGGGATATCTTCTGGACTTCAAAGCTTCTTCCCCAAAAGGGAGATTTCATCTCTCACAATTATCTGCAAACCAGATAAAGAGAGAGGCATTCTTACATTGTGTTCAAGACCTCCTAGTTATGGGAGTGATCCACCAAGTTCCAAAGGAGGAACAGGGGCAAGGCTTCTATTCAAATCTGTTTGTAGTTCCCAAGAAAGAGGGAACTTTCAGTCCAATCTTAGATCTCAAGCTCCTAAACAAATTTCTCAGGGTCCCATCCTTCAAGATGGAGACTATTCGAAGCATCCTACCTATGATCCAGGAGGGTCAATATATGACTACCGTGGACTTAAAGGATGCTTATCTTCACTTTCCGATACACAGAGATCATCATCGGTTTCTCAGGTTCGCCTTCCTAGACAGGCATTACCAGTTTGTGGCTCTTCCCTTTGGGTTAGCTACGGCACCAAGAATCTTTACGAAGGTTCTAGGGTCACTCCTAGCTGTCCTAAGGCCGCTGGGTATAGCAGTAGCCCCTTACCTAGACGACATTCTGATACAGGCGTCGAATTTTCAAATCGCCAGGTCCCATACGGACATTGTGCTGGCATTCCTGAGGTCTCATGGGTGGAAAGTGAACGAAGAAAAGAGTTCTCTATCCCCTCTCACAAGAGTTTCCTTCCTAGGAACTCTGATAGAATCTGTAGAAATGAAGATTTACCTGACAGAGGCCAGGTTGTCAAAACTTCTAAATTCCTGCCGTGTTCTTTATTCTACTTCTCGCCCTTCAGTGGCTCAGTGTATGGAAGTAATCGGCTTAATGGTAGCGGCAATGGACATAGTGCCGTTTGCCCGCCTACATCTCAGACCACTGCAACTCTGCATGCTCAGTCAGTGGAATGGGGATTACACAGATTTGTCCCCTCTACTAAATCTGGATCAAGAAACCAGGGATTCTCTTCTCTGGTGGCTATCTCGGGTCCATCTGTCCAAGGGTATGACCTTCCGCAGGCCAGATTGGACAATAGTAACGACAGATGCCAGCCTTCTGGGCTGGGGTGCAGTCTGGAACTCCCTGAAGGCTCAGGGCTCGTGGACTCAGGAGGAGGCACTCCTTCCGATAAACATTCTGGAACTAAGATCGATATTTAATGCTCTTCAGGCTTGGCCACAGCTTGCTGCGGTCAGGTTCATCAGATTTCAGTCGGACAATATCACGACTGTAGCCTACATCAACCATCAAGGGGGAACAAGGAGTTCCCTAGCAATGTTAGAGGTTTCAAAAATAATCCTATGGGCAGAGGTTCACTCTTGCCATCTATCAGCTATCCATATCCCAGGAGTAGAGAACTGGGAGGCAGATTTTCTAAGTCAACAGACTTTTCATCCGGGGGAGTGGGAACTCCATCCGGAGGTGTTTGCACAGTTGATTCAACTTTGGGGCAAACCAGAACTGGATCTCATGGCGTCTCGTCAGAACGCCAAGCTTCCTTGTTATGGATCCAGGTCCAGGGATCCCAAGGCAGCGCTGATAGATGCTCTAGCAGCGCCTTGGTCCTTCAACCTGGCTTATGTGTTTCCACCGTTTCCTCTGCTCCCTCGTCTGATTGCCAAGATCAAGCAGGAGAGAGCTTCGGTGATTTTGATAGCGCCTGCGTGGCCACGCAGGACTTAGTATGCAGCTCTGGTGGACATGTCATCCCTTCCACCATGGACTCTGCCGCTGAGTCAGGACATTCTACTTCAGGGTCCTTTCAACCATCCAAATCTAATTTCTCTGCGTCTGACTGCTTGGAGATTGAACGCTTGATTTTATCAAAACGTGGTTTCTCCGATTCAGTCATTGATACCTTAATTCAGGCTCGAAAGCCTCTCACCAGGAAAATCTATCATAAGATATGGTGTAAATATCTTCATTGGTGTGAATCCAAGGGTTACTCATGGAGTAAGGTCAGGATTCCTAGGATATTATCTTTTCTCCAAGAGGGATTGGAGAAGGGATTGTCTGCTAGTTCCTTAAAGGGACAGATTTCTGCTCTGTCTATTCTTTTGCACAAGCGTCTGGCGGATGTTCCAGACGTTCAGGTGTTTTGTCAGGCTTTAGTTAGAATCAAGCCTGTGTTTAAACCTGTTGCTCCGCCATGGAGTTTAAATTTAGTTCTTAAGGTTCTTCAAGGGGTTCCGTTTGAACCTCTGCATTCCATAGATATCAAGCTTTTATCTTGGAAAGTTCTGTTTTTGGTAGCTATTTCTTCGGCTCGAAGAGTTTCGGAGTTATCTGCCTTACAGTGTGATTCCCCTTATCTGATCTTCCATGCAGATAAGGTAGTTTTGCGTACCAAACCTGGGTTTCTTCCTAAGGTGGTATCTAATAAGAATATCAATCAGGAGATTGTTGTTCCGTCACTGTGTCCTAATCCTTCTTCAAAGAAGGAACGTCTATTACATAATCTTGACGTGGTTCGTGCTTTAAAGTTTTATTTACAAGCTACTAAGGATTTTCGTCAAACATCGGCATTGTTTGTTGTTTACTCTGGACAGAGAAGAGGCCAAAAGGCTTCAGCAACTTCTTTCTTTTTGGTTAAGAAGTATAATCCACTTAGCTTATGAGACTGCTGGCCAGCAGCCTCCTGAAAGAATTACAGCTCATTCCACTAGAGCGGTGGCTTCCACATGGGCTTTTAAAAATGAGGCTTCTGTTGAACAGATTTGTAAGGCGGCAACTTGGTCTTCGCTTCATACTTTTTCTAAATTCTACAAATTTGATACTTTTGCTTCTTCGGAGGCTATTTTTGGGAGAAAGGTCTTACAGGCAGTGGTGCCTTCCGTTTAAGCGTCTGCCTTGTCCCTCCCTTCATCCGTGTCCTATAGCTTTGGTATTGGTATCCCACAAGTAATGGATGAATCCGTGGGCTGGATACACCTTACAAGAGAAAACAAAATTTATGCTTACCTGATAAATTTATTTCTCTTATGGTGTATCCAGTCCACGGCCCGCCCTGTCATTTTAAGGCAGGTGTTTTTTATTTTTAAACTACAGTCACCACTACACCCTATAGTTTCTCCTTTCTCTTGCTTGTCTTCGGTCGAATGACTGGAGGTGGCAGTTAGGGGAGGAGCTATATGGACAGCTCTGCTGTGGGTGATCCTCTTGCAGCTTCCTGTTGGGAAGGAGAATATTCCACAAGTAATGGATGAATCCGTGGACTGGATACACCACAAGAGAAATAAATTTATCAGGTAAGCATAAATTTTTATTTTTTTTCCCTGCTCCCCCTGCATTTATTTTTTTGCAGTGTAGTGACAGTTACCAGGAAAAAAAATTAAAGGAACGCTAAACACACATTTTTTCTTTAATGATTCAGATAGAGCAACTTTCTAGTTTACTCCTGTTATCAATTTTTCTTCATTCTTTTGCTATCTTTATTTGAAAAGCAGAATGTAAAGCTTAGGAGCCTGCCCATTTTTTGGTTCAGCACCTGGGTAGGGCCTACTGATTGGAGGCTAAATGCAGCCACCAATAAGCAAGCGCTATCCAAGGTTCTGAACCAAAAATGGTATGGCTCCTCAGCTTTACATCTGCTTGCATCCACACCCTATACCACAGGGTATCCTTACTACTATTTCTTTCATGTAATTGACAAGAGTCCATGAGCTAGTGATGTATGGGATATACAATCCTACCAGGAGGGGCAAAGTTTCCCAAACCTCAAAATGCCTATAAATACACCCCTCACCACACCCACAATTCATTTTTACAAAATTTGCCTCCTATGGAGGTGGTGAAGTAAGTTTGTGCTAAGATTTCTACGTAATATGCGCTTCTCAGCATTTTGAAGCCCGATTCCTCTCAGAGTACAGTGAATGTCAGAGGGATGTGAAGGGAGTATCACCTATTGAATCCAATGGTTTTCCTCATGGGGGATCTATTTTATAGGTTCTCTGTTATCGGTCGTAGAGATTCATCTCCTACCTCCCTTTTCAGATCGACGATATACTCTCATATTCCATTACCTCTACTGATAGCCAAACCAGTACTGAAACGGGTATCTGCTATATGTGGATGGGTGTCTTTTGGTAAGTATGTTTTCATTACTTGACACCCCTCAGCTATGGTTTTGGCACTTTATGTATTTATATAAAGTTCTAAATATATGTATTGTACTTATATTTGCCATGATTCAGGTTTTCAGTATATTTCCTTTTGCAGACTGTCAGTTTCATATCTGGGAAATGTTTTTTTTAATAAAAAATGTATTTCTTACCTGGGGTATAGTCTCTTTTTCAAATTGACTGTCTTTTAAATTTGCGGGCAGAATTAGGCTCACGAGGGCGCAAAATGCCAAAGTTTATTGCGTCATTCTTGGCGCAAGATTTTTTTGGCACGAAGTTACGTTTGTTGACGCAAATTTGTTGTTTCCGGCATCTTAGTTGACGCCGAGTCCTTCACAAGGTTGCGTCATCTATGACGCAAGTGTGTCGTTTTTGGACTTTTTGGCGCCAACAAATATTTTTCCGTTTGTTGTGCGCCATACTTGGCACCTAATATTTTCATTATTTAAGACCCCATTTCTATTTGCCTCTTGCCTTTTTCTATGTTAGAGGGCTATGCTGTTTGCATTTTTTCCCATTCCTGAAACTGCCATATAAGGAAATTGATCATTTTGCTTTATATGTTGTTTTTTCTCTTACATTTGCAAGATGTCTCAATCTGATCCTGTCTCAGAATTCACTGTTGGAACCCTGCTGCCTAATAACAGTTCTACCAAAGCCAAGTGCATTTGTTGTAAGCTTGTGGAGGTTATACCTCCAGCTGTGGTTTGTAATAGTTGTCATGATAAACTTTTACATGCAGAGAATGTATCCATCAGTAGTAGTTCATCACCTGTTGCTGTTCCCTCAATATCTAATGCACAAGATATACCTGTAAATTTAAGATAATTTATTTCTGATTCTATTCAGAAGGCATTGCCATTCCTCCTTCTAATAAACGTAAAAGGTCTTTTAAAACTTCTCATAAAGTTGATAAAATTTCAAATTACCGGCAACATACTGAATTATCCTTCTCTGATGAGGATCTATCTGATTCAGAAGATGCTGCCTCAGATATTGACACTGACAAATCCTCTTATTTATTTAAAATGGAGTATATTCGTTCTTTGTTAAAAGAAGTGTTGATTACATTAGATATGGAGGAAACTAGTCCTCTTGATATTAAAACTAGTAAATGTTTAAATTCCGTTTATAAAACTCCTGCGGGTATTCCAGAGGTTTTTTCCAGTTCCTGATGCTATTTCTGATATAATTTCTAAAGAATGGAATAGTCCTGGTACTTATTTTATTCCTTCTTCAAGGTTTAAAAAATTGTATCCAGCAGTTAGATTGGAGTTTTGGGAAAAGATCCCCAAAGTTGATGGGGCTATCTCTACTCTTGCTAAACGTACTACTATTCCTATGGAAGGTAGTACTTCTTTTAAAGATCCTTTAGATAGGAAACATGAATCTTATCTAAGGAAAGCTTATTTATATTCAGGTCATCTTCTTAGGCCTGCAATTTCTTTGGCTGATGTTGCAGCTGCTTCAACTTTTTGGTTGGAAACTTTAGCGCAACAAGTATCGGATCATAATTTATCTAGCATTGTTAAGTTGATTCAACATGCTAATAATTTCATTTGTGATGCCATTTTTGATATCATCAAAATTGATGTTAAATCTATGTCTTTAGCTATTTTAGCTAGAAGAGCTTTGTGGCTCAAATCTTGGAATGCTGATATGACTTCTAAGTCCAGATTGCTATTTCTCTTTCTTTCCAAGGTAATAAATTATTTGGTTCTCAGTTGGATTCAATAATTTCAACTATCACTGGGGGGAAGGGAGTTTTTTGCCTCAGGATAAAAGACCTAATGGTAAATCTAAAGCTTTTAACCGTTTTTGTTCCTTTCGACAAAATAAGGAACAGAAACCTAAGCCTTCCCCCAAGGAATCTGTTTCCAATTGGAAGCCTTCTTCAAATTGGAATAAATCCAAGTAATTTAAGAGATCAAAGCCAGCCCCCAAGTTTGCACAATGGTGCGGCCCTCATTCCAGCTCAGCTGTTAGGGGGCAGATTAAAATTTTTCAAAGATGTTTGTACCAATTCTGTCCAAAATCATTGGATTCAGAGTATTGTCTCTCAGGGGTACAGAATAGGATTCAGAGTAAGACCACCTGTGAGAAGATTTTTTTCTCTCACGCATCCCTGCAAACCCAGTAAAGGCTCAGGTTTTTCTGAAGTGTGTTTCAGAACTGTAGTTATCAGGGGTAATCACGCCAGCTCCGTTTCAGGATCAGGGTCTGGGGTTTTATTCAAATCTATTCATTGTCCCAAAGAAAGAAAATTCATTCAGACCAGTTCTGGATCTAAATATTTTGAATCAATATGTAAGAGTACCAACTTTCAAAATCGTGAGTATAAGGACTATTCTGCCTTTTGTTCAGCAAGGGCATTATATGTCCACGATAGACTTACAGGATGCATATCTTCATATTCCGATTCATCCAGATCACTATCAGTTCCTGAGATTCTCTTTTCTAGACAAGCATTACCAATTTGTTGCTCTTCCTTTTGGCCTAGCGCCAGCTCCAAGAATCTTTTCAAAGGTTCTCGTTGCCCTACTCTCTGTAATCAGAGAGCGGGGTATTGCGGTGTTTCCTTATTTGGACGATATCTTAGTACTTGCTCAGTCTTTACATTCTGCAGAATCTCACATGAATCAACTGGTGTTGTTTCTTCGAAGACATGGTCGAAGGATCAATTTACCAAAAAAGTTTGATTCCTCAGACAAAGGTAAACTTTTTAGGTTTCCAGATAGATTCAGTGTCCATGACTTTGTCTCTAACAGACAAGAGACGTTTGAAATTGGTTGCAGCCTGTCTGAACCTTCAGTCTCAGTCATTCCCTTCAGTAGCTATGTGCATGGAAGTTTTAGGTCTCATGACTGCTGCATCGGACGCGATCCCCTTTGCTCGTTTTCATATGAGACCTCTCCAGCTTTGTATGCTGAACCAATGGTGCAGGGATTATACAAGGATATCACAATTAATATCCTTAAATTCCAATGTTTGACTTTCTCTGACTTGGTGGTTAGATCACCATCGTGTAATTCTAGGGGCCTCTTTCGTTTGTCCAACCTGGACTGTGATCACAACAGATGCAAGTCTTTCAGGTTGGGGAGCTGTTTGGGGATCTCTGACAGCACAAGGGGTTTGGAAATCTCAAAAAGGCTAGATTACCTATCAATATTTTGGAACTCCGTGCGATTCTCAGGGCTCTTCAGTTTTGGCTTTTGTTGAAGAGAGAACCATTCATTTGTTTTCAGACAGACAATATCACAACTGTGGCATATGTCAATCATCAGGGTGGGACTCACAGTCCTCAAGCTATGAAAGAAGTATCTCGAAAACTTGTTTGGGCGGAATCCAGCTCCTGTCTAATTTCTGCGGTTCATGTCCCAGGTATAGATAATTGGGAAGCGGATTATCTCAGTTGTCAGACTTTACATCCGGGAGAATGGTCTCTCCATCCAGATGTGTTTTTTCAAGTTGTTCAGATGTGGGGGCTTCCAGAAATAGATCTGATGGCATCTCATCTAAACAAAAAACTTCCCAGGTACCTGTCCAGGTCCAGGGATCCTCAGGCAGAAGCAGTGGATGCATTGACACTTCCTTGGTGATATCAACCTGCTTATATTTTCCCACCTCTAGTTCTTCTTCCAAGAGTGATCTCCAAAATCATCATGGAGCAATCGTTTGTGCTGCTGGTGACTCCAGCATGGCCTCACAGGTTTTGGTATGCGGATCTTGTTCGGATGTCCAGTTGCCAACCTTGGCCACTTCCATTAAGGCCAGACCTTCTATCTCAAGGTCCGTTTTTCCATCAGGATCTCAAATCATTAAATTTGAAGATATGGAAATTGAACGCTTAGTCCTTAGTCATAAACATTTCTCTGGCTCAGTGATTAATACTATGTTGCAGGCTCGTAAATCTGTTTCTAGAAAGATTTATTATCGAGTTTGGAAGACTTACATTTCATGGTGTTCTTCTCATAAATTCTCTTGGCATTCTTTTAGAATTCCTAGAATGTTACAGTTTCTTCAGGATGGTTTGGATAAAGGTGTGTCTGCAAGTTACTTGAAAGGACAAATCTCTGCTTTTTCTGTTTTATTTCACAGAAAGATTGCTAAACTTCCTGATAATCATTGTTTTGTGCAGGCTTTGGTTCGTATCAAGCCTGTCATTAAATCAATCTCTCCTCCTTGGAGTCTTAATTTGGTTTTGAAGGCTTTACAGGCTCCTCCATTTGAGCCTATGCATTCTTTGGACATTAAACTACTTTCTTGGAAAGTGTTGTTCCTTTTGGCCATCTCTTCTGCTAGAAGAGTTTCTGAATTATCCGCTCTCTCTTGTGAATCTGCTTTTCTGATTTGTCATCAGGATAAGGCAGGTTTTGCGGACTTCATTTAAATTCTTACCTAAGGTTGTGAATTCTAACAACATTAATAGAGAAATTGTTGTTCCTTCCTTGTTTCCTAATCCTAAGAATTTTTTGGAGAGATCTTTACATTCTTTGGATGTGGTGAGAGCTCTGAAATATTATGTTGAAGCTACTAAAGATTTCAGGAAGACTTCTAGTCTATTTGTTATCTTTTCTGGTTCCAGGAAAGGTCAGAAGGCTTCTGCCGTTTCCTTGACCTCGTGGTTAAAATGTTTGATTCATCAAGCCTATTGGGAGTCAGAGCAAGCCCCGCCTCAGAGAATTACAGCTCATTCTACTAGATCAGTTTCCACTTCGTGGGCTTTTAAGAATGAAGATTTGCAAAACAGCAACTTGGACTTCTTTGCATACATTTACTAAATTCTACCATTTTGATGTATTTGCTTCTTCGGAAGCAGTTTTTGGTAGAAAAGTTCTTCAGGCAGCTGTTTCAGTTTAATTTTTCTGCTTTTGATTTAAGTTTTTTCCTTTCATTTATGAGAATTAACTTATTTTTTGGGTTGTGGATTAATTTTTTCAGCGGAAAATGGTTGTTTTTATTTTTATCCCTCCCTCTCTAGGGACTCTTGCATGGAGTTCCACATCTTGGGTATTGCTATCCCATACGTCACTAGCTCATGGACTCTTGCATGAAAGAAAACATAATTTATGTAAGAACTTACCTGATAAATTCATTTCTTTCATATTGGCAAGAGTCCATGAGGCCCACCCCCTTTTTTTATGGTGGTTATGATTTTTTTGTATAAAGCATAATTATTTCGAAATTCCTTTGTTGATGCTTTTTTGCTCCTTTCTTTATCACCCCACTTCTTGGCTATTCGTTAAACTGAATTGTGGGTGTGGTGAGGGGTGTATTTATAGGCATTTTGAGGTTTGGGAAACTTTGCCCCTCCTGGTAGGATTGTATATCCCATATGTCATATCAGGTAAGTTCTTACATAAATTATGTTTTTGTAAAAAAATGTGTCTGTTTTTTTTTTTTTTTTGTGAGCAGCAACAGTGATAATCCACCCTAAGAGAGCACAAGCCCATTGCAGCTGTGCGAGAGATGGCGACAGGATTGTTAGCTGAATGCTGGCCCTTGAGAAAGGGATCCACACACTGTCAGTCAAATTGTGAAACTTTCACTTTTATCGGTTGGCCCAGCTAGTGCACAAATAAAGTTTCATGACATAAAATGCAGATAGAAATAGTATTTATTTAAACCACAGCGTTTATATTTTTTGGCATAAGTAGGTTTTGAACTGTTAAGTTTAATGGAATTATGTGTTTTCTTATGGCCTTTTAACTATAATGTATTAATGTCCCTGTAACATACCTTATTATCTGTTTCACTCTTGCATGTGCTTCCTTTTTAAAAGGATGTGCCAAAGAAACTAACTTGCTTAGGGCTAGATTACAAGTGGAGTGCTAGTCAGTGCTTTCACTAGAGCGCTACCTGCGCTAGAAATAAACTGTTTGCGCTCATCGGGTTGCGCTGGTATTACGAGTTGAAAGTAAAAAGTTATCGCTCCAGCTCTAACCCGACGAACGCAAAAAGCCAAATTTAGATGAAAATGGAGAAAAAAAGTGAGGGAAAAAAAAAACACCCTACTCGTGCACAAACCCGATTGCTATAAGCCCCTGCTCTATTAAAGGGACAGTCTAGGCCAAAATAAACTTTCATGATTCAGATAGAGCATTTAATTTTAAACAATTTTCCAATTTACTTTTATCACCAATTTTGCTTTGTTCTCTTGCTATTCTTAGTTGAAAGCTTAACCTAGGAGGTTCATATGCTAATTTCTTAGACCTTGAAGCCCACCTCTTTCAGATTGCATTTTAACAGTTTTTCACCACTAGAGGGTGTTAGTTCACGTATTTCATATAGATAACACTGTGCTCGTGCACGAGAAGTTATCTGGGAGCAGGCACTGATTGGCTAGACTGCAAGTCTGTCAAAAGAACTGAAAAAAGGGGCAGTTTGCAGAGGCTTAAATACAAGATAATCACAGAGGTTAAAAGTATATTATTATAAATGTGTTAGTTATGCAAAACTGGGAAATGGGTAATAAAGGGATTATCTATCTTTTAAAACAATAAAATTCTGGTGTAGACTGTACCTTTAACTCCTAAACCGCCGCATAGCCCACAACCAAGTAACCACTACACTATTAACCCCTAAACCGCCACATAGCCCAACACAGTAAACCACTATACTATTAACCCCTAAACTGCAAAGTAAACCTTAACATCTAAACCCCCTAACCTAACACTCTTTAAGTTATTCCAAAATAGACACCCTCTCTTTACCAAAAAACCTAACTACCTTTAAATAAATAAAAACTTACCTGTGAAAGGGGAAAAAAATCTAATCTTACCTATTTGTAGTTTAGTTTTAGAAAAGTTTTTTTTTATTTTGTGATATTAGAATAGACATAACTCTTTATATTTTTGGTAATTTTTTTATTTATTTTTTAGTGTTAGGGTTTTGTTTTGTTTTTTATGGTTGTTTTTTTTTATTAATAATGGTTGTTTTTTATGGTTGTTTTTTTATTAATAATGGTTGTTTTTTTAATTTAATAGTAATGATAGTTTTTGTGTGTGTGTTTTTTTAAAGGTAAGATTAGATTTAGTTTACTTTCACAGGTAAGTTTTTTTTTGTTTTTTTTTAAAGTAGCTATTTTGGGTTAACTTAGGGGGTGTTAGGGGATTTAGATTAGTTTGTGCTAACTAATTCACAGTAATTTGAACAGTGCTCCACTTGTAATATGAATTTGAACATAAAGAACACTGTGATCTTGCGTTTGCGTTTATGCTTCTCGCGCTAATGATAGCACTCTACTTGTAATCTAGGCCTTAGTCGTTACCTCCTACTCAGAACATTCTCTCTCATTCTCTCAGGATCAAAAGGCTGATGTAGAAGCGTTAGCACACTCAGAGCTGCAAAACTTTATGTGTCAGCAAGAGAAGCTGAGAGATGTCTCTCTAGAGAAAGTTGTACAGGTGAGACGGACAGAACCCACTATTTGTGTTAGAAATGTATTCTATGGTGCCAGACAGAACAGCATGTGTGTATTCATATTAGTTAGATCCTAGTTTCTCAACCTGAGGTACGTGTACCCCTGGGGGTACTTGGGGTATTGGCAAGGGGTACTCCAGGGATTGGACTTTAATTATTTTTCCTGATCTAACTATTATAAATATGACATATCAAAGAAAGCTGTGTTTCTCATTTCTACCCTTGATCACTCCTAACAGGGCAGAGTGTGAGTATTTCCCTGCCAAGGTTGAACCACAGCTCAGTCACGGATTCATCTCAAATTGGTAAAACCTTAGATTCTATCTTGTTGGTGAGATATGAGGGCTGGAGTTGAGCTTCACTGATATGAACTGAGAAAGTGTTTTACTGTGACCAAGTGTCACAGAAACAAGTGCCATTGTTAAATAGGTAAAGTGCATCTTACTGAAGTGTGCCTCAGTTAAACGAGACAGATAAAGTGTATATGAAATGGTTTTTAAAAATAAAAAGATGGTACCATAAATATTGATTTCCTCATCATGTAGAAAATAGTTTATTTTACTTTTTTAATGTAAGAAGGACATTAATTGCATATAATTATTACTATCAATGTGTTTTAATATTGTAATATTAAGAAATATTAATTAATGTAATTATGTTGTATCTGATACAAGCTTATGAAATAAAGTGATACACATGATTTCCATTTTTGCTCATGTAAAATATCAATAACATTTCTGCTACAGTTGGGTTACATCGAAAAAAAGTGTATGCCAACAGGGGTACTTGCTACAAAAAGGTTGAGAAACACTGTGTTAGAATGTGTAAGATTAAAAGATCCCACCATATGTAATTGTGTGCATTGCATTTTGTTTGAGATACCTATGTACGAGACTGACCTATACCTCCAGCAGAAACTGAACAATGTCTAGGAGACCTACTAAAGCAAGTTAGCAGCCAGGCAATTTTTTTTTATTATTATTTGAAACAACTGTGTAAATAGGACAAACAATTCCTTTTGTAATCTTTTTGAAGAATACTATTATAACTATGTGTAATAGTTTGTGATATAAATATAGCAGTTTGTTTCAGGTGACCCTGTACTGTATTTTGTTCTGCTTAGTGTGTTTCAAATGACATGTTAAGCCAGCTACATAGTATTAAATGTATTGGGGATTGGTCCTTTATGTTTATTCTTCTTTTGCTGATTGAAACCGCCACCCATGATGAACATGTAAATATCTTTGTCCTTGGTCTTTGTGTATTGATAGAGGGAGATAAGAACCCATTTGAATGGGCATGTTCTTGTGTACAATGAGTGGTGGTTTCAGTGAGCAAAAACAGCCTTTTTAAATGCAAAAAAACAAACATAAACACAGGCAGTTTCCCATATATTTAACACTCTGCAACTGGTATGAAAACTCACTAGAAACACATTAAAGGGAAATATGTTTTAAAGCACAGTATCCCTTTAACCATGAGAGAACTAATCCCTTTGTGTGTAATATGTTGTGTTTGGCTCATACATGTAGAGTAGAGTACTCTTAAGTTAATTGGTTACCAAATCTCTAAGCAGAAAAGGTAAGCCAAAAAAAGTCATGTCTCTCTAGAGAGAATGTATGATTATGTTATATACTGTAAATATAATCACTCACTCAAGTTTTGTGGAGCAAGGGGGAAAGTGACTTTGCTTCTTTCAGTTCCTAGATAGTATGCAACTCTTGATATAGTAGAAATGTTTTACTAGAGTTAAATAAGTTATCTAACAATAATGGAATGAATTATTACTACTCCAAGGACAAAATTGTTTACACTTCACCATTTTTTGAAGGGAGGTATAAGAAATGTATGTATTGCCCCCTACAAATAAAGGGCAAATATTTCATACTCATACAGGACCATAAGACACTTGAACAGCATTTTTTTATATTCGGCCTGTAGTATGCTACAATGTATTATCAAGAGGTACCACTAGAGGGAGCACTACTACAACCTAGACTACATTATTGTTTGTTCATCTTTCTTGAAATTAAAAAAGGAATGTAACATGCATTGTTATCTTTGGTAAAAGTTCTGTAACTAGACTTGCACATGGATATTTTGTGCAAAAATAAAAGTTTTCTATATATTGAAAATGTAAACATATATATTTATCGTTTTATTTAGTATTACATGGAAAGTCTGCCTCTCTCAGTGAGAAGAACATGTCTGCAAAATCATGGGATGAAAAAAGAAATCCAGATACAAAAACAGGTTAGAAATCCGGGAAATAGGAAAAACAGAGAGCATGATGGGAGAGACAACAGAATAGCAATGGGAAAAGGAGGAGAAATGACAATATGGGAGGAGAGGGAAGAGAGATGGAAAAAGAAAAGGGAGGAATAGGAAAATAATGGGAGTGAGGGTAGATGGAGAGAGTAAAAGAGAAAGCGATGTAGATTTGAAAAGAAATTAGAGTAAGCAAAGACAAAGCAGGAGAATGTTAACAGAGTGCTGTCCCTATGGCGGCCATATTGTCTTTGTATGTGCATTGTAAACAATTGCTAATTATGTCTCTATCAAAAATGTCCATATTTTGGTTGCTGTACATCCGTAATGGTTTTAACACAACAGCAATAATCCTTTGCTTGGGTTTAACTGCCTGCTCGTTATTTCATAGACCATTTTTCTGCTGTGGCAGTTGGATGTTGCTACATAATATTAATGTCAATAATATATGGTTAAATGACTCTTCTAAGTTACATTTGTTGGGAAATGCTCTTATTTTGGGAATGACCTTCTAAAGCAAAATGCACTGTAAGGTGCATTTAATTATATGTCTTGCAGTGCGCTATAGTATTTGCATTTATGATCTAGTAAAAGACAAACCTCTTCAAGTTTTCAAAAAAAGGTAGCATATGTCAAGCCCTGAACTAGTGGCTGAAAACTATGCATATTAGCCAAAGTTACACCTTAGGAGATAAAGAGAAGATGGTGGAGATAAGGAAGGGATAGAGAAATGTATCCTTGTGCTCACAATGGTATCTTACATGTCTCTTCCTTTCAGGTGATTGCAGAACTTCATGATCAGATTTTGGCTTTAAATGAGACAGGAGTCTTGTTGCAGAAGTCACAGTGTCAAAGGCATGAAAAGCTTTGCAGAGATCTGTTGCTCCACATGCCCAAGTATGTTTTATAGAGTACTAAACTGTGTGATATAGAGCCAACTTCTTAGACTGCCAAAGATACCATGTGACTGACCTTAGAGAGCTCACAGCCTATAGTCCTCACACCCATTCTCCAATTTTGCATAACTAACACAATTATATTAATATACTTTTTACCTCTGTGATTACTTTGTATCTAAGCATCTTCTGACTGCCCTCTGATCACATGACTTTTTATTTATTATCTATTGACTTGCATTTTAGCCAATTAGTCCTGTGTTGTGCACAACTCCGGGAGTGAGCACAATGTTATCTATAAGGCTCACATGAACTAGCAGTCTCTGGTTGTGAAAAGCTAATAAAAACACATGTGATAAGAGGCTGTCTGTAGTGGCTTAGAAACAGGCAGAAATGTAGAGGTTTAAATGTTATAACGTATATCAATATAACTGTGTTGGTTGTGTAAAGCTGGGGAATGGGTAGTAAAGGCGTTGTCTATTGTTTTAAACAATAACATTTTTGGTGTTGACTGTCCTTTTAAAATAACATGGGCCTAGATTACGAGTTTTGCGTTAGGCTTAAAAAGCAGCGTTGGCCGGTCCCAACGTTGCTTTTTAATGCACGCTGGTATTGCGAGTCTTGCAGGTACAGGTGTACCGCTCACTTTTTTGGCCAGACTCGGAAATACCACAAATCCACTTACGTCAATTGCGTGTCCTATATTTTCAATGGGACTTGCATAGCGCTGGTATTACGAGTCTGACAAAAAGTGAGCGGTAAACAATCTCCTGTCAAGCCTGGTACCGCATTTTAAAGTCAGTAGTTAAGAGTTTTACACTACAACGCCGTAGCATAAAACTCTTAACTAAAGTGCTAAAAAGTATACTAACACCCATAAACTACCTATTAACCCCTAAACCGAAGCCCCCCACACATCGCAAACACTAAAATAATTTTTTTTTTAACCCCTAATCTGCAGAACCGGACATCGCCGCCACTATAATAAATATATTAACCCCTAAACAGCCGCACTCCCGCATCGCAAACATTAGTTAAATATTATTAACCGCCAATCTGCCGGCCCTAACATCGCCACCACCTACCTACATTTATTAACCCCTAATCTGCCGCCCCCAAAGTAGCCTCCACTATAATAAAGTTATTAACCCCTAAACCTAAGTCTAACCCTAACACCCCCTAACTTAAATATAATTTAAATAAATCTAAATAAAATTACTACAATTAACTAAATTATTCCTATTTAAAACGAAATACTTACCTATAAAATAAACCCTAAGATAGCTACAATATAACTAATAGTTACATTGTATCTATCTTAGGTTAGGTTTTATTTTACAGGTAAATTTGTCTTTATTTTAACTAGGTAGTTATTAAATAGTTAATAACTATTTAATAACTATTGTACCTAGTTAAAATAAATACAAATTTACCTGTAAAATAAAACCTAACCTAAGTTACAATTACACCTAACACTACACTACAATTAAATTAATTACCTAAATTAAATACAATTAATTACAATTAAATAAAATTATCTAAAGTACAAAAAAAACAAAACACTAAATTACAGAAAATAATAAAGAAATTACAAGATTTTTAAACTAATTACACCTAATCTAATCCCCCTAACAAAATAAAAAACACAATTTATGCTTACCTGATAAATTTATTTCTCTTGTGGTGTATCCAGTCCACGGATCATCCATTACTTGTGGGATATTCTCATTCCCAACAGGAAGTTGCAAGAGGACACCCACAGCAGAGCTGTAATATAGCTCCTCCCCTAACTGTCATAGCCAGTCATTCGACCGAAAACAAGCCGAGAAAGGAGGAACCATAGGGTGTAGTGGTTACTGTAGTTTAAATTTCCTGCCTTAAAATGACAGGGCGGGCCGTGGACTGGATGCACCACAAGAGAAATAAATTTATCAGGTAAGCATAAATTGTGTTTTCTCTTGTAAGGTGTATCCAGTCCACGGATCATCCATTACTTGTGGGATACCAATACCAAAGCTAAAGTACACGGATGAAGGGAGGGACAAGGCAGGAACTTAAATGGAAGGAACCACTGTCTGTAAAACCTTTCTCCCAAATATAGCCTCCGAAGAAGCAAAAGTATCGAATTTGTAAAATTTTGAAAAAGTATGAAGCGAAGACCAAGTCGCCGCCTTGCAAATCTGTTCAACAGAAGCCTCATTTTTAAAGGCCCAAGTGGAAGCCACAGCTCTAGTGGAATGAGCTGTAATCCTTTCAGGAGGCTGCTGTCCAGCAGTCTCATAGGCTAAGCGGATTAAGCTTCTTAGCCAAAAAGAAAAAGAAGTTGCCAAAGCCTTTTGACCTCTCCTCTGTCCAGAGTAGACAACAAACAAAGCAGATGTTTGACGAAAATCTTTAGTAGCTTGTAAGTAAAACTTTAAAGCACAGACCACGTCCAGATTGTGTAACACAAGGATGGAACCACAATCTCTTGATTGATATTCTTGTTAGATACCACCTTAGGTAAGAACCCAGGTTTGGTACGCAGGACTACCTTATCCGTATGAAAAATCAGATAAGGAGAATCACATTGTAAGGCAGATAGCTCAGAGACTCTACGAGCCGAGGAAATAGCTACCAAAAAAAAAAAAAGAACTTTCCAAGATAAAAGTTTGATATCTATGGAATGAAGAGGTTCAAACGGAACTCCTTGAAGAACCTTAAGAACCAAGTTTAAGCCCCATGGTGGAGCAACAGGTTTAAACACAGGCTTGATTCAAACTAAAGCCTGACAAAATGCCTGAACGTCTGGAACATCTGCCAGACGCTAGTGCAAAAGAATAGACAGAGCAAAAATCTGTCCCTTTAAGAAACTAGCTGACAATCCTTTTTCCAAACCTTCTTGGAGAAAAGATAAAATCCTAGGAATCCTGACCTTACTCCATGAGTAACCTTTGGATTCACACCAATAAAGATATCTACGCCATACCTTATGGTACATTTTCCTGGTGACAGGCTTTCGTGCCTGTATTAAGGTATCAATAACTGACTCGGAGAAGCCACGCTTTGATAAAATCAAGCATTCAATCTCCAGGCAGTCAGCCTCAGAGAAATTAGATTTGGATGGTTGAAAGGACCCTGAAGTAGAAGGTCCTGTCTCAGAGGCAGAGACCATGGTGGAAAGGATGACATGTCCACTAGATTTGCATACCAGGTCCTGCGTGGCCACGCAGGTGCTATCAGAATCACCGATGCTCTCTCCTGCTTGATCTTGGCAATCAGTCGAGGGAGCAGAGGAAACGGTGGAAACACATAAGCCAGGTTGAAAGACCAGGGCGCTGCTAGAGTATCTATCAGTGTCACCTTGGGATCCCTGGACCTGGATCCGTAACACGGAAGCTTGGCGTTCTGGCGAGACGCCATGAGATCCAGTTCTGGTTTGCCCCAACGGAGAATCAGTTGTGCAAATACCTCCGGATGGAGTTCCCACTCTCCTGGATGAAAAGTCTGATGACTTAGAAAATCCGCCTCCCAGTGCTCTACACCTGGGATATGGATAGCTGATAGGCTGCCCAGTGAATTATTTTTGAAACTTCTAACATCTCTAGGAAACTTCTTGTTCCCCCTCGATGGTTCATGTAAGCTACAGTCGTGATGTTGACCGACTGAAATCTGATGTACCTCAGAGTTGCTAACTGAGGCCAAACCTGAAGAGCCTTGAATATCGCTCTTAGTTCCAGAATATTTATTGGAAGGAGAGACTCCTCCTGAGTCCACGATCCCTGAGCCTTCAGGGAGTTCCAGACTGCACCCCAACCTAGAAGGTTGGTATTTGTTGTTACAATAGTCCAATCTGGCCTGCGAAGGTCATACCTTTGGACAGATGGACCCGAGATAGCCACCAGGGAAGAGGATCCCTGGTCTCTTGGTCCAGATTCAGTTGAGGGGCCAAATCTGTGTAATCCCCGCTCCACTGACTGAGCCTGCATAGTTGCAGCGGTCTGAGATGTAAGCGTGCAAACGGCACTATGTCCATTGCCGCTACCATTAAGCCGATTACTTCCATACACTGAGCCACCAAAGGGCGCGGAATGGAATGAAGAACCCGACAGGAATTTAGAAGCTTTGATAACCTGGACTCCGTCAAGGTAAATTTTCATCTCTACAGAATCTATCAGAGTCCCTAGAAAGGAAACTCTTGTGAGTGGGGATAGAGAACACTTTTCCTCGTTCACTTTCCACCCATGCGACCTCAGAAATGCCAGTGCTACGTCCGTATGAGACTTGGCAATTTGGAAGTTTGACGCCTGTATCAGGATGTCGTCTAAATAAGGGGCTACTGCTATGCCCCGCGGCCTTAGGACCGCCAAAAGCGACCCTAGAACCTTTGTAAAGATTCTTGGGGCTGTAGCTAATCCAAAGGGAAAAGCTACAACTGGTAATGCCTGTCTTGAAAGGCAAACCTGAGAAACCGATGATGATCTTTGTGTATCGGAATGTGAAGATAAGCATCCTTTAGATGCACTGTAGTCATATATTGACCCTCCTGGATCAGTGGTAGGATGGTACAAATAGTTTCCATCTTGAACGACGGAACTTTGAGGAAATTGTTTAAGATCTTTAGATCCAAAATCGGTCTGAAGGTTCCCTCTTTTTTGGGAACCACAAACATTTGAGTAAAAACCCTGTTCCTGTTCCTCCTTTGGAACTGGATGGATCACTCCCATAACTAGGAGGTCTCGTACACAGTGTAAGTATGCCTCACTCTTTATCTGGTTTGCAGATAATTGTGAAAGGTGAAATCTCCCTTTTGGGGGGGAAGCTTTGAAGTCCAGAAGATATCCCTGGGATATAATTTCCAACGCCCAGGGATCCTGAACATCTCTTGCCCACGCCTGGGCGAAGAGTGAAAGTCTGCCCCCTACTAGATCCGTTACCGGATAGGGGGTCGTTCCTTCATGCTGTCTTAGAGGCAGCAGCAGGCTTTTTGACCTGCTTACCTTTTTTCCAGGTCTGGTTTGGTCTCCAGACCGTCTTGGATTGAGCAAAAGTTCCCTCTTGTTTATTATTACAGGAAGTTGATGCCGCACCTGCCTTGAAGTTTCGAAAGGCACGAAAATTAGACTGTTTGGCCCTAGATTTGGACCTGTCCTGAGGAAGGGCACAACCTTTTCCTCCCGTGATATCAGCAATAATCTCCTTCAAACCAGGCCCGAATAGGGTCTGCCCCTTGAAGGGAATGTTAAGTAGCTTAGATTTTAAAGTCACGTCAGCTGACCATGATTTAAGCCATATCGCTCTGCGCGCCTGTATAGCAAAACCAGAATTCTTAGCCGTTAGTTTATTCAAATAAACAATGGCATCAGAAATAAAATAATTGGCTAGCTTAAGTGCTCTAAGTTTGCCAAGTATGTCATCCAATGGAGTCTCTACCTGTAAAGCCTCTTCCAGAGACTCAAACCAGTACGCCGCAGCAGCAGTGACAGGGGCAATGCATGCAATGGGCTGTAGGATAAAACCTTGTTGAATAAATATTTTCTTAAGGTAACCTTCTAATTTTTTATCCATTGGCTCTAAAAAAGCACAACTGTCCTCGACAGGGATAGTAGTACGCTTTGCTAGAGTAGAAACTGCTCCCTCCACCTTAGGGACTGTCTGCCATAAGTCCCGCGTGGTGGCGTCTATTGGAAAACATTTTTCTAAAAATAGGAGGGGAAGAGAACGGCACACCTGGTCTATCCCATTCCTTATTAATAATTTCTGTAAACCTTTTAGGTATTGGAAAAACATCAGTACACACCGGCACTGCAAAGCATTTATCCAGTCTACAAAATTTCTCTGGCACTGCAATGGTATCACAGTCATTCAGAGCAGATAAAACCTCCCTAAGTAACAAGCGGAGGTGTTCAAGCTTAAATTTAAATGTAGAAATATTCGAATCAGGTATCTTTCCTGAGTCATTAACATCACCCACTGACTGAAGCTCTCCTTCCTCAGCTTCTGCATATTGTGAGGCAGTATCAGACATGGTTTTTAAAGCGTCAGTATGCTCTGCATTTTGTCTCACCCCAGAGCTATCTCGCTAACCTCTAAGTTCAGGTAGTCTGGCTAATACCGCTGACAGTGTATTATCCATGACTGCCGCCATGTCTTGTAAAGTAAACGCTATGGGCGCCCTAGATGTACATGGCGCCATTTGAGCGTGAGTCCCTTGGGCGGTAGTCAAAGGGTCTGACACGTGGGGAGAGTTAGTCGGCATAACTTTCCCCTCGTCAGATTCCTCTGGTGATAATTTTTTTAAAAACAGAATATGATCTTTATTGCATAAAATGAAATCAGTACATTTGGTACACATTCTAAGAGGGGGTTCCACCATGGCTTTTAAACATAATGAACAAGGAGTTTCTTCTATGTCAGACATGTTTATACAGACTAGCAATGAGACTAGCAAGCTTGGAAAACACTTTAAATCAAGTTAACAAGCAAATATAAAAAACGGTATTGTGCCTTTAAGAGAAACAAATTTTGTCAGAATTTGAAAAACAGTGAAAAAATGCAGTAAATCAAACGAAATTTTTACAGTGTATGTAATAGGCTAGCAGAGCATTGCATCCACTTGCAAATGGATGATTAACCCCTTTAGTTCAAAAAACGGATCCAAAAAACGAAATAGACAGGTTTTTTTTGTTTTTTTTACAGTCACAACCAACTGCCACAGCAAGCTGTGGTCCTACCTTCCCCAATAAACGACTTTGGAAAGCCTTTGAGCCCTTTAGAGATGTCCTATAGCATACAGGGGACTCGTGAGGGAAGCTGGATGTCACAGTTTGTAATTTTAACTGCACCAACTGTAACTTTTATACTATAACAGTGGAAAGCCTCAGTAAAACTGTTTCTAGTCAAAATTTAAGCCAGGCATGTGGAAAAAACTAGGCCCCAATAAAGTTTTATCACCAATGCATATATAAAAACGATTAAACATGCCAGCAAACGTTTATATTGCAATATCATAAGGGTATTACCCCTGGGAGTAAGCATGATACCAGTCGTTATTAAATCACTGTATTCAGGCTTAAATTACATTAATCCGGTATCAGCATTTTCTAGTGTTTTCCATCTCTAGAAAAAATTATAACTGCACATACCTGCTAGCAGAATAAACTGCACGCCATTCTCTCGCTGAAGTTACCTCATTTGTGTAATCCCCTCAGACATATGTGAGAATAGCAATGGATCTTAGTTACAACCTGCTAAGATCATAGAAACCTCAGGCAGATTCTTCTTCTATTTACTGCCTGAGATAAAATAGCACAACTCCGGTACTATTTAAAAATAACAAACTTTTGATTGAAGAAAATAAACTAACTATATTTAACCACTCTCTCCTACAACATCCTAGCTTGTTGAGAGTTGCAAGAGAATGACTGGGTATGACAGTTAGGGGAGGAGCTATATTACAGCTCTGCTGTGGGTGTCCTCTTGCAACTTCCTGTTGGGAATGAGAATATCCCACAAGTAATGGATGATCCGTGGACTGGATACACCTTACAAGAGAAAAAAGCCCTACCCTGCACTAAATTACAAATAGCCCTTAAAAGGGCCTTTTGCGGGGCATTGCCCCAAAGTAATCAGCTCTTTTACCTGAAAAAAAAAGTACAAATACCCCCCCAACATTAAAACCCACCACCAACCCTACTCTAAAACCCAACCAATCCCCCCCCTTAAGAAAAACTAACACTAACCCCCTGAAGATCACCCTACCGTGAGACATCTTCACCCAACCGGGCTGAAGTCCTCAACGAAGCCGGGAGAAGTCTTCATCCAACCGGGCAGAAGTGGTCCTCCAGACGGGCAGAAGTCTTCATCCAGACGGCATCTTCTATATTCATCCATCCGGCGAGGAGCGGGTCCATCTTCAAGACATTCGACGCTGAGCATCCTCTTCTTTCCACGGCCGACGACTGAATGAAGGTTCCTTTAAATGACGTCATCCAAGATGGCGTCCCTTCAATTCCGATTGGCTGATAGAATTCTATGGCCAATCGGAATTAAGTTAGAAAAAATCCTATTGGCTGATGCAATTAGCCAATAGGATTGAACTGGCATTCTATTGGCTGATTGGAACAGCCAATAGAATGCGATCTCAATCCTATTGGCTGATTGGATCAGCCAATAGGATTGAAGATCAATCCTATTGGCTGATGCAATCAGCCAATAGGATTGAGATCGCATTCTATTGGCTGTTCCAATCAGCCAATAGAATGCCAGTTCAATCCTATTGGCTGATTGCATCAGCCAATAGGATTTTTTCTACCTTAATTCCGATTGGCCATAGAATTCTATCAACCAATCGGAATTGAAGGGACGCCATCTTGGATGGCGTCATTTAAAGGAACCTTCATTCAGAAAGAAGAGGATGCTCAGCATAGGATGTCTTGAAGATGGACCCGCTCCGTGCCGGATGGATGAAGATAGAAGATGCCGTCTGGATTTAGACTTCTGCCCGTCTGGAGGACCACTTCTGCCCGGTTGGATGAAGACTTCTCCCGGCTTCGTTGAGGACTTCGGCCTGGTTGAGTGAAGACATCTCACGGTAGGGTGATCTTCAGGGGGTTAGTGTTAGTTTTTTTTTAAGCGGGGATTGGGTGGGTTTTAGAGTAGGGTTGGTTGTGTGGGTGGTGGGTTTTAATGTTGGGGGGGGGGGAGTGGTAATTTTTTTTCCAGGTAAAAGAGCTGATTACTTTGGGGCGATGCCCTGCAAAAGGCCCTTTTAAGGGCTATTTGTAATTTAGTGTAGGGTAGGGATTTTTTTTTTCTTTTGTGGGGGCTTTTTTATTTTGTTAGGGGGATTAGATTAGGTGTAATTTAGTTTAAAAATCTTGTAATTTCTTTATTTTCTGTAATTTAGTGGGGGGGTTTTGTACTTTAGATAATTTTATTTAATTGTAATTAATTGTATTTAATTTAGGTAATTCATTTAATTGTAGTGTGTAATTGTAACTTAGGTTAGGTTTTATTTTACAGGTATATTTGTCTTTATTTTAACTAGGTAGTTATTAAATAGTTAATAACTATTTAATAACTATTCTACCTAGTTAAAATAAATACAAACTTGCCTGTAAAATAAAAATAAACCCTAAGATAGCTACAATGTAACTATTAGTTATATTGTAGCTATCTTAGGGTTTATTTTATAGGTTTAGTTTTAAATAGGAATAATTTAGTTAATAATATTATTTTTTATTTAGATTTATTTAAATAATATTTAGGTTAGGTTAGGGTTAGACTTAGGTTTAGGGGTTAATACGTTTATTATAGTGGCGGCGACGTTGGGGGCGGCAGATTAGGGGTTAATAAGTGTAGTTAGGTTGCGGCGACATTGGGGCGGCAGATTAGGGGTTAATAAATATAATGTAGGTGTCGGCGATGTTGGGGGCAGCAGATTAGGGGTCCATAAGTATAATGTAGGTGGCGGCGGTGTCCGGAGCGGCAGATTAGGGGTTAATAATATAATGCAGGTGGCGGCGATGTCGGGGCAGCAGATTACGGGTTAATAAGTGTAATATTAGGGGTGTTTAGACTCGAGGTTCATGTTAGGTGTAGAGACAAATGTATTTTCTCCATAGGAATCAATGGGGCTGCGTTATGAGCTTTACGCTGCTTTTTTGCAGGTGTTAGGATTTTTTTTCAGCCGGCTCTCCTCCATTGATTCCTATGGGGAAATCGTGCACAAGCACGTTTTACCAGCTTAACGCTAATGTAAGCAGCGCTGGTATTGAGGTGAGATGTGGAGCAAAATTTTGCTCTTTGCTCACTTTTTTGCAGTTAACACCGGGTTTCTAAAAACCCGTAATACCAGCGCTGTCTGTAAGTGAGCGGTGAGCATAAACTGCTCGTTAGCACCGCACAGCTTCTAACGCAAACTCGTAATCTAGCAGATGGTTTGCTGAAAAGCAGAATCTTGCAGGAATGTCAGTGTTTACCTTGTCAGTAACTAGCGCTGCTATAACTATCTGGCTAAATCAAATACATAAAAAATGCAAGGTGTTTAGGATAGTTTTAACTCACTACTGGTTTATACACCTCTAATTATTTATCAAGTTTGTTCTGTATTTCAAGGTAATCTCACAAGCATAGAAAACACAAAACAGATTAGCTTCTCTTGCAGCTGTAAATGGCTTAGTGAATACACTGAGAAATGTAAAATGATGAGACCAGGACCACAGATTTTTCTTCCGTAAAGTAGAATCCTTTGGAACCTTGTGACTCAAAGACCTAAGTTTTAAAATGGCATTAAATCTAATCGCAATAGATTGCTGAACACAACTGATACTTTTTTTCATTGGCGCTCCAGTTACAAACCTATTGCTAAAAATACTGCTTTAGAAGAATGCAAAAGGTAAAGTTTAAAGTGAATTGAAGCATGCAGTCGATTGCGTTGTATATTATACTGCATTCATTTTACCTTAGTGAGAATGCCCAGCATCTAAAGCATTCTGTGAGTGACTTTATACTTCTTTTGGTTCTCATTGTTAGGCCTCACAGACCCAAGGGGCATTATTGAGTCTTGGAAACTTTTAACTTGGAAGCAGGTGCATACAAGATCAAAACACAATACAAACAGCTGAACTGTGATGTAAATTATGCAGGCAAAGGAAATACAACATAAACATACATATAAAATATGAGTTTTTCTTTCCTATGGCATGGAGAGTCCACAACTTCATTCCAATTACTAGTGGCATATTCATCTCCTGGCCAGCAGGAGGAGGCAAATAGCACCCCAGCAGAGCTGTTAAGTGTCACTTCCCTTACCCATAGCCCCCAGTCATTCTTTGCCTCTTTGAACAGGAGGACGGCAAAGATGAGTGTCTGAGAAATTTTAAATCCTTTAATAGGTATTTTTCCCTTCAAGCAAGGATTTGGGTCTAGCTGTGTCCATGTCAATCTCTTTAGTAAGAGTAGTGGTGGCTTTTAGAGTTAGAAAGTGGCGAGGTTGTCTTTGCTTTACTTCTAACATTATTGGTACCCCTGTTATAGAGAGCCACAGTTGGTTACTCTATTCTCTCTTTTTCTACAGTTCTCTGATAGGAGTAAGTGTCCTTTCACACCTTGTGAGCTGTCTTTCTGCCCGACATCAGTGAGCTGTCTTTCTGCCTGGATCTGCAGGTAAATGCTCTTGTCTTCTAGGTTCTGGAAACTTGCACTTTGAAGAGTTTATCTCTGCATTTGATCTCATTTGGGACCTATTTAATCCTTTAGTAAGTATTCATTTGGGGCAGCGTGCAGGGGTTAATGGCTTCCCTTATTTATTATGGGATGGTATCTCTAACGATTATGGCTGATGGATCTATTTATAATGTCAAGGTATTTGAAATATTATTAAATAATATATAGAAATATATTTAACTTTATCTAATAAATCTGTGGATGTGAACATGGTCTGTAGGACAAAGGATTAGATCTCCCCCACTCCAATTGCACAGGAGACATTCTTGGCTGAAAGGAGAACAAAGGATTATCTCTGGCAGATCTCACACACTCAATATGTTAAATTATGCAATTGTATAATTTAGCAAGGAACTAAAATATAACAGTTTCAGGATACAGGCAAATATATGGAGACGAAATGTCTGAATTACCCTTTTGGAACTGATCAAAATCATGGAGAGGCAGCTTTTATGCACATGGTGTTAATTTTTAAATCCACATCTGCACTGCTGGCTAAACAGGAAATATGCTGCATTAAGACTTTTACAACTACTCGTGGATTGACCCCATGTGGTGAGTATGAGACAAAAAGTCTGGCAACTGAAGTTACTGAAAAGTTAGAATGTTAGGATAATACAGTGAAGGCCCATGACTTACATTATGATTTCAAAACAACTATATATATTTTAATGGATATGAGATGTATATTTATGTGATATCAAACATTAACATCTAAATATATATATATATATGGAAAGTAAAAGATTGAATGATATATATATATATATATATATATATATATATATTTTTTGAAGGCATGAATATCTTAGCCTCTGTGTGTTTAAGAACATGAATAGATGTTTATGGACCTGAAGAGAAGTGATTATTAACATTTATTTTTATTTCAGATCGACATAAACAGGATTTATGTATTCAGGAAGAAATACACAGAAATGTCACATACTATATCTGGGTGGATGCAAATATCAGGAGTTTTAAATACTACCAATCTGGAGATATAAAAATAAGCTGTTATTTGCAAAGAAATGCCAGAATACTGATAAAATTATAATGCATTTTAAGCTAATAATTAGCAGTGTTAAATTACCTTAATATAATAAAATGTTAATAATATAACATATTTGGTATCAGAATAATCAGAAAAAATAACCTAATATTAACCATCTGTAATTGGGGTTATATATGATTAATGCAGAGAGTGTGATCTGATTAAATAACCATTTTATAAAAAAAAAATTAACTTGCTTAAAAATGTCAGAAATGCTGTATTGTATTGCTATGTTGTACTGTATGCTGCCACCTGGTGTTATGTTGCGAGAACTACAGCCAGAAGGTTCTTTCTGGCTGTTAAAAATGAAATTTCCAAGGGCCAATCCGATTTAGACTTCCCAGATAACCAATGGGAAGGTCAGCTCCCGTAGTGCCACCCACATGATGTCATCAATGATTATATAATGGGAGTGTTGAATGCACAAGAGAGAGTTGTCTGTAACTTGTTGAAAATTAGTGATCTGATTTTGGCTGCGATATACCTGAAAAAAAAAAAAAGTTCACTTCAGCAAGGAGCTTAAAACTTATCCTTGATTTGTGCAAAAACCTTCTTTCAAATGAGATGACCTAAAGACCGCTACGAATTGGTTCAAAATTGGTGAAGTATATTGTATTTTAAATTGGTAGTTATAAGCCTAGGTATTGTTCAAATCTGTGTCTGAATTGGCTAAGTAACTCATCTATACAAGTTCTGATATTGTCGGTTAATTTTGTATTAGGATAAATTGCAGTTAAATAGCAGAATATATATTTTATCCTATTGTTTTATAAACACTGTTTAGAATTGTATTGCTTGGATGTTAAAGGTTTTTAGTCCCATTGTGTTAAATAAATAAGGCTGAATTGTGAAGGTATATTGTTCTGGGTTTTGTAAGAAGAATAGCATATCTTAAGAGTTGGTTCTAACGCATATAAACTTTTATTTAGTTTCCTTTTATTGCAAATATAGTTCAATATGTTTATGGATATTAACTAAATAAAAGAATTCAGATATTTATATTAATTGTATGGTCTAGTAGGTGCATGGTTGATAAGGGTTTCTATTTCTTTGTATTGTGTTTATAACCCTGCCATAAACTTATATATATTATTTGGATAGCACTGCTAAGATTTTCATAAATATACTGACATAATAATTGGAGGCATTGCATGAGATTTAATAATATCCATCATAATTGATATAATATATTTGTAAGTAAATAGAAATTATTATAAAAGAGAAAAAAAATAAAAAAAAATCATATTTCGATATTAATATTTTGAAGATATAATTTTTTTTTTTGAAGAGTTGAAATATAAATTTTCATATTTCGAGATTGACATTAATATCTTGAAATATTATTAAAGATTAATTTTGAAAAATTAATAAAAATATTAATTTTTCATATTTCAAAATTAATCAAAAATATAAATTTTTCATATTTTCAAAGTTAATCAAAAAATATTAATTTTTCATATTTCGGAATATTAATTTTTCATATTTCAAAATTAATAATATTTTTTTTGAAATATAAAATTTTTCTCTCTTTTTATTGGCAAAAATTGTATTAGCATTTTAGTTAAATAAATACTAAACCAATACAATAATGTCTGTAGCCAGAAGTGACTCATTTAATTCTACACATAGCAATGAAATTGGTCCCATAACCATACCTATTACTAAAGGTCAGGTCCTTAAGAAAGATATCTTAAGTTACCTTAAAGGGAAGTTTAATATTGCGGGTGAATTAAATGATTTTATGGATATGCTTGAAACTAGGGCTAAAAATATTACCGTTAATAATAATATGTGGAATGAAGAGAATGAATTCTTCCAGGAATTATTAATGATTAATCAATGCGAAGCTCCCAAAAAGCGAGACGAACTAATACTAAAATCCTGGCCCCTTTTAATATGCATAATTGACGAAATGTCGTTTTGTGTCACAGACAAACGATTGCAAATACAGGAGCTAGAAAATAGTATTCGTTCCTCGCGCAGACGCGAAGAGGGTTTAAAAATAGCCAAAAATAAAATGGATGAATTTGCCCAAAACCTAGCCACCTTAGATAAGCACAATATGGACTTAATCACGCAGATACAAGATTTAAATAAACAGCTTGCGCAAAGCCAGAGAGAATTAAGCGATTTAAAAAGGTCATATCGCCATAATGAAAACCCTTATATTAGCAATGAGAATAATACAGATAATGCTAACTCCTTTAGCGAACGCGTCAGGGACGAGGTACGAAAATATATAGAACAACATAGACAAATGACCCCTAACGGGTCAGAAGTAGATTTCCCAAATAGACAATCCCCTCAGGATGTAAATCCAGAGGACAGCTGTAGCGCAGCTGATGCAGGGGAGGGAAACTCTAACAGAGAATCCCAAAATAAGTCTGATAAAGTCTATGATTCACATAAAATAATCACCTTTGTACAACGCGCAGTACCTATATTCTCCAATAAGGGAACAACATCTGTAATTGATCATTTACAGGCTTTTGAAAATGCGTTAGCTATAATGAATGTTACAAGTGAGAAATTGAAAATTGAATTTCTGCCTTGGGTATTTGACAGTAAGCATCACAAATTCTTTGCTTCACTAAAGGATATGAATATTCATTCCTGGAATGGGGTAAAACAACAATGCAGAAAAGAATTCGGGCAATATCGCACTAAAACTGCCGCGAAAATAGCGGTATATGGTTTAAAGTGTCGTGCGAATCAGAGTCCAGTCGAATTCCTTTCTGTATTGAAAAATGCGTACAGTATGGCTGAAGATAATCCCAGATTTGATGGCTCAGAATTTGTAAATTTATTTTTTGAAGCATTGCCTACACCCATCAAAATTAACTTAGCTAGAGATTTTGATGAGGACTGCTCATTGGAATGGCTGATCAAAGAGAGTACAAAATTATACTCTATTCAGCAGTCCAGTGAGCAGGGGGTTAAAAAGGAATCAAAACCCAAAATTGTAGCAGAAACTAGGGTGTCACCTAAACCCCTCAATTTGGAGTCTAACAAGAGAACTTATGCAGAGGTGGCCAGTCAAAACAGGCCATCTCCACAGAGGTTTAATTCTGCCCCTCCCCCTACACAGGTTGAGGCGCAGGGAGACTATAACCAAAGTGGGGGACATAATCAGGTGAATAATTACTCACAAAGAGAATACTCACCAAATAATTGGTATCCGCGCAAGGGTAGATACAATAGACGGCGAAGATATTCTCAGGGTAACCAGACACCCCAGGTATATAATGCTCCCCAAAGTACTAATGCTGAACAAGCTGAACCCCAGGGGCAACCACGCCAGAATAGAAATAGTGGCCCTGATTCTGAGGGAACCCAATGGTCCAGGAATCAGTACAATGGGGCACCAAGAGATAGGCCCAGGGGTAGAGGTAACTTGTACAATCAGGTAGATATGCTGTTTACCCAATTAAATCGGTTGAGCGAACAAATCGCTAATATGAGTCAAAAATCTACGGCTCAGCAACCGAACAATACTTTTTTAGGGGTACAGCCAGTGGTCAGCAGTGGACCACAGGCACAGTCATAAATACTGCAGTATCACCTGAAGGGGAGGGGAGAGATATACAAAATGTAGTAATAAATATCAATGATACTAATCATGTTATCTCCCCACAGACCGGAAACGGACAAATTAGCTGTGACAATGAGCGATATCAGCCGGGAAAAATTAACCAAACTTTTCCTCTGCAGTGTTCTCTTAACATTATTTCCACAGATACAGTACACAAGAACCCAGATGACCTTGTCATAGGGGAAACAGGTAGGTATGAAATTTCCTCTGCATCGAATGACGCAGCGGATCCAGGTAAAACGTGGCGAAGCCCACAGATGTACAAGAATGCAAATTTTATGTGTGAAATGATAGAAACTGCAGGAAGATATTATGTACTAGTTGAGCTGCAAGATTCAGTCTCCAACCCTATCAGGGGATTAATTGACACTGGGTCACAGGCAACTATCTTATCCCACAGGTACTACACACAGCTAAATGAGCTAACACCCCACAAACCCAAAATAAGAGAATTTGACGGTTCTCTAATAGGTGTTGGGGGTGACTCCCTAAAAGTCTACGGTACTGCCTGGTTAAAATTTAAATTGGGGAACAGGGTCATAAGACACCCTGTCATTATAGTGGATCTGCCAACTGATCGTTTAATTATTGGTAGTGATCTCCTGAAACGATTAAGCACCATAATTGATTGCATAAATAATGTAATTTGGTCGCAAGTTAAACGGCCTATCAATTATGAAAAATCTGGTACATCTCGCACCCGACACAGCTGTCACGTGGTGGAAGAGAAACCAGATGCTGTGGAGATTCATTTCAGGAATAACTCTACACCTGAAATCACTATTCTACAAATAGATGATCAGACTCCTTTTAGTGGCTCTGATGGTAATACTTTTAAAATTTCGCCCGGAAAAATAGCGAATATCTCCCTAGATGGCGATATATTAACCATATCACTCCACAAGGGGGATCCTAAAATCCCTAAAGGGGGAGACCATGCTCAATACCTCACAGGGATTGAGAGAGTTAAAGAGGATCTATTTATCCCTATACAAGTGCATGACCTTGGTAAAACCAAGTATGCTAAAATAAATTTAAAACAGGAAGCTAGCTATATAAGCGAAGGTTTATTAGCGCAAATAGCTGAACCTAAAGTGATTAAATATCTTTCTCCCCAAGACCACTGTGTCAACGGCCTGGATGACAGGTCTGAAAGCTATAACATCACAGCTAAGTGCTTATTATCTATCTCTATTGGTAATAAGTCAGTGAAGCACCTGTTTTTAGTTTTAAATACTCCCCATAATCAAATATACATTGGCAATGATATTTTACATAGATATGCCATACAAATAGATTTGATTAACTCTTGCCTTTGGAGCAGGTTAAAGGGGGACCCTGAAGTATTTCAGGATGAAAATGCAGCCCTGAAATCAAACCAGCAATTGCCATATGCTGTGAATATGCAGGTATCTAGCGATGTTATAATTCCTGCTGGGGCTGATAAATTTCTTTTACCCTTACAGGTAAAGAGAGGTCAGAAATTAAAAACTTCTGAAACACTAATTTGCCTCTCCCATAGAATACAAAATCTGGGTGTCAGTGACTTACACTCCTATGGTGAATATTGGAACTGTTCCAATACATATTATTGTGCATAACATGACCCCACAGGATATAACATTATCCAAGGGAACTACCATAGGATATGCACTGGAATCAAGTTATTACACTTTTGGATTCCAGAATAATGTAATTGGGCTAATACCTGAAGGATACCTAACTGAAGAACAATTAATAGAACAATCCTTTGCATCTATGCCAGAGGGTCTATTTAATGTTCAATCTATTTATCCCTTCAGCTCAGAGGAAGGCATCTGTAAAATTGAAGAAGCCTCTCTAGTGTTTGATCAGCCAATCAAACAGCAAGATTACCCCAATACCCAGAGTCATGGGAGCAATGTAAATTATAATCAAGGGGATCTCACCTCTAGACTGGAAGAAGCCTATGAAATAGGACAGCCTGAAATCTTTCCAGGATTTCAGCAAATAGTCGAAGAGCAAATATCCTTAGCTAATGGCTGTTCCAGCGATGATGAACGCCAACAGCTGCGAGAACTACTGATGGAGTACAAGGATATTTTTGCTAAGGATTCTTATGACTGTGGTACTACAGACTTGCACATTGCAAGAATACAAACAGATCCCGATGCACCACCTGTATTTGTCAAACAATACAGACTTCCCTTAGCCTCATATGATTCTCTTGCAGAGATCATAAGGAATTTGGAAGAAAGAGGTATTATCAGACAGGTGCACAGCTCTTATAATAATCCTATTCTAGGTGTCCTTAAGCCCAATGGACAATGGCGTTTGTGTGCTGACTTAAGACAGCTAAACAAACGAGTATACATGTCTGGCTGGCCTGTACCATACATTGACCAGTGCCTAGCACAAATGCAGGGATCCAAAATATTCACTGCCATTGATTGTGCACAGGGATATTGGACCATAAAGGTACATGAAGAGGACCAATATAAGCTAGCATTCTCCTTCCAAAAGGTTCAGTATGCATTCCAGAGACTTCCATTTGGATACATAAATTCTGGACATGAATTTGCTGTATTCATGCATAAGGCTATGCCTGACGCACTGGAAAGGGGGACCTTATCTTATGTTGATGATGTTTTAATCAAAAGCACAGACTTTGAAAAACACATCACAGAACTTAAACACGTCCTCAGCCAACTTAAAAGGGCAGGTGTCAAATTATCCCTGCAAAAAGCTCAATGGTGCCGCACTCGTGTAAACTTCTTGGGGCATGAAGTTACCTCTGACGGATTAAATCCCCAGAAGAAAAAGGTGGAAGCTATAGTGAATTCTAAAAACCCAACTAACTTAAAGGAATTGAGATCATTCCTGGGTATGACGAATTATTCTCGCAAATTCATTGATAATTATGCGGAATTAGCTAAACCACTACTACTTCTTCTAAAGAAGGATGTGAAATGGCACTGGAGTGAGTCTCAAGAGACAGCCATCAGAGAGCTGAAGAGAAAACTCACTCAAGCACCTTGCTTAGCGTACCCTGAAGGTGGTAAACCTTTCTACTTAGAAACAGGGTACACAGATGTAAGCATGAGTGCTGTGTTATACCAAAAGCATGATAATTTGAACAAAGCCATTGCTTATGCGAGCAAAAATCTATCCCCAGTAGAAATAAAGTTTAACGATTGCGAAAAAGCCCTCTTATCTACTGTATGGGCTCTACAAAATTTCCGCAGCTATATACAGGGCGAGAAAATTATTGTAGAAACGGCCCACCAGCCTTTGCTATATTTGCAAAGTGAGAGAATAAGAGATGGGAATTTGTCTAATAGCCGCATAACAGCGTGGACTCTTTCCTTACAAGGCTGGCCCTTAGAAATTCGCTACAAGCAGAATAAAAAGAATCCAGTCGCACAAGGGCTTGCTGAGCTCCACGACTGTACTGCTAGAGATCCTGGGGAAGAATTATCAGAAGATGATTTTCTGGAAGAACAATTGCTTTCCCCATATAAAATGTACAATGAGGACCATTGTCAAACATTACCTTGGGTATATGTTGATGGTTGTTCTTACCATGCCACTATTGATAATGAGCGCAGATTAGTCGCTGGCATTGGTATAACTGGGGCAAATGGATTCCCAAATATATCTATAGGTTTCAACATTGGACCAAGATCAAGTCAGGTTGCAGAACTAACTGCTGTTTTCAAAACCATTGAAATGGCTATTGAACATAGTATTAATGAATTTGTGATCATAACTGACTCAAATTATGTGCGTGACAGCTTTGTTGAATACCTGCCAACTTGGAAAAGAAATGGCATGCAGAAAAGCAATAACAAACCAGTCAAGCATGGCAAGTTGTTCTGCGAGATTGATAATCTGGTAGTATCCAATGATTTAACCATACACTGGAAAAAGACCAAGGGTCATTCCAGAATTCTAGGTCCGGATAAGGAAGGCAATGACCTTGCGGATTCATTAGCCAAACAAGGAGCCATAACTGGAGAACTCCTTAATATTGACCACTTAATGGGTGCAATTCAGGTAGAAGCCATTACCAGAAACCAGGCAAAACAACAGAGTGAGCCTAACTTGGTACAATGGAGTCAGGATTCTCCTAGTGAGGACCTGATCACTAGTCAAAAAGAAGACCCCATTGTAGGCATCTTCTATAAACACATAGAAGATCCTGAAAGCAACCCCATCTCAAAAGATGATTGTATTGGCAAAGAAGATCTGAGAATCTTAATAAAATCTAAATCACAATTCAAGTTACAGGATGGTTTGTTAATTAGAACCTCCAAAACTGGCATCCAGCAGTGGGTAGTACCCACCAAGTTCAGGGGTCTAATGCTTCAACATGCCCATGATGCTCCCACATCTGGTCATCGTGGTGCCAAACTCACGTATGAAATATTGCGTGATTATGCTTTTTGGCCACACATGTTGAAAGACGTTCAAACCTACTGTCAAGGGTGTTTAATCTGCCCACAGTTCCAACCCACTGCACCAATGCATAGAGCGCCATTGCAGAAAAGGGGGATGGTAATGCCATGGTCAGATATACAAATTGATTTTATTGGTCCAGTAACAAGGTCATCAAGAGGTAACAAATACATGTTAACAGTGACATGCCTGTTCACTAAATGGGTAGAGTGCATTAGTGCACCTAACAATAGTGCTGAAACATGTGCAGCATTGCTCATCAACCATGTATTTTCCAGATTTGGTTTGCCCCAAAGAATCGAATCAGATCGGGGGACCCACTTCACTAGCGAAGTGATGACAAAAATGTGGAAAATACTAGGGGTTAAAAGAAAGCTCCATATTGCTTATAGAGCTGCCTCAAGTGGTGGTGTAGAGCGTTACAACCAGTCTATTGTTAAAATCCTCAAAAAGTTTGTGAGTGAAACAGGTAAAGACTGGGATGTAAAACTACCTCTAGTCTTAATGGCATTAAGAGCAACTCCAAGTAGTGCTACCAAGATGTCACCTTTTGAACTGATGACTGGTAGAAGAATGGTTCTACCTCAGCATCTGCTGTACCGTACATCAGACCAAAATTTGATAAACGCTGCCAATACACATCAATATGTGGAAAACCTAAGGAAACACCTGCAACATGCCTTTGCATTTGCTCAAAGGAATTTAGAAAGAGCCGCAACTGCCACTAAAACCTATTATGATCTCAAAACATCCAAAAAGGAATATGAAATAAATGATAAAGTTTATCTTTATAACTTTGGAAGAGATCAGGTTAGGGAGAAGAAATTTCTTCCCTCATGGAAAGGTCCTTTTGTCATTACTGACAAAATATCTCCAGTGGCCTATAAAATACGGATCCCCAAAAATGAAGGTTTCATAAATAAATGGGTCCATATCAATCAATTGCGAGCGTGTCATCCCAGATCCCAACTACAAGTCATAGAGGGAAAATTAAGTGTCCTATCCCCAAATGAACTAGAGACATACTATAGTTTAAAGATGCCTAACTGATAAACATGAAGGTTCAAAATTGACAGACTATCTACATAGAAGACTGTCCATGATGTGTACGGTCAACATCCTCACCAAATACCACTAACCTTGATCCAATTCAAATACATGTGTCCTACATATTTTTGAATTGGAAAGGGGGATTTATGTCAAGGTATTTGAAATATTATTAAATAATATATAGAAATATATTTAACTTTATCTAATAAATCTGTGGATGTGAACATGGTCTGTAGGACAAAGGATTAGATCTCCCCCACTCCAATTGCACAGGAGACATTCTTGGCTGAAAGGAGAACAAAGGATTATCTCTGGCAGATCTCACACACTCAATATGTTAAATTATGCAATTGTATAATTTAGCAAGGAACTAAAATATAACAGTTTCAGGATACAGGCAAATATATGGAGACGAAATGTCTGAATTACCCTTTTGGAACTGATCAAAATCATGGAGAGGCAGCTTTTATGCACATGGTGTTAATTTTTAAATCCACATCTGCACTGCTGGCTAAACAGGAAATATGCTGCATTAAGACTTTTACAACTACTCGTGGATTGACCCCATGTGGTGAGTATGAGACAAAAAGTCTGGCAACTGAAGTTACTGAAAAGTTAGAATGTTAGGATAATACAGTGAAGGCCCATGACTTACATTATGATTTCAAAACAACTATATATATTTTAATGGATATGAGATGTATATTTATGTGATATCAAACATTAACATCTAAATATATATATATATATGGAAAGTAAAAGATTGAATGATATATATATATATATATATATATATTTTTTGAAGGCATGAATATCTTAGCCTCTGTGTGTTTAAGAACATGAATAGATGTTTATGGACCTGAAGAGAAGTGATTATTAACATTTATTTTTATTTCAGATCGACATAAACAGGATTTATGTATTCAGGAAGAAATACACAGAAATGTCACATACTATATCTGGGTGGATGCAAATATCAGGAGTTTTAAATACTACCAATCTGGAGATATAAAAATAAGCTGTTATTTGCAAAGAAATGCCAGAATACTGATAAAATTATAATGCATTTTAAGCTAATAATTAGCAGTGTTAAATTACCTTAATATAATAAAATGTTAATAATATAACATATTTGGTATCAGAATAATCAGAAAAAATAACCTAATATTAACCATCTGTAATTGGGGTTATATATGATTAATGCAGAGAGTGTGATCTGATTAAATAACCATTTTATAAAAAAAAAATTAACTTGCTTAAAAATGTCAGAAATGCTGTATTGTATTGCTATGTTGTACTGTATGCTGCCACCTGGTGTTATGTTGCGAGAACTACAGCCAGAAGGTTCTTTCTGGCTGTTAAAAATGAAATTTCCAAGGGCCAATCCGATTTAGACTTCCCAGATAACCAATGGGAAGGTCAGCTCCCGTAGTGCCACCCACATGATGTCATCAATGATTATATAATGGGAGTGTTGAATGCACAAGAGAGAGTTGTCTGTAACTTGTTGAAAATTAGTGATCTGATTTTGGCTGCGATATACCTGAAAAAAAAAAAAAGTTCACTTCAGCAAGGAGCTTAAAACTTATCCTTGATTTGTGCAAAAACCTTCTTTCAAATGAGATGACCTAAAGACCGCTACGAATTGGTTCAAAATTGGTGAAGTATATTGTATTTTAAATTGGTAGTTATAAGCCTAGGTATTGTTCAAATCTGTGTCTGAATTGGCTAAGTAACTCATCTATACAAGTTCTGATATTGTCGGTTAATTTTGTATTAGGATAAATTGCAGTTAAATAGCAGAATATATATTTTATCCTATTGTTTTATAAACACTGTTTAGAATTGTATTGCTTGGATGTTAAAGGTTTTTAGTCCCATTGTGTTAAATAAATAAGGCTGAATTGTGAAGGTATATTGTTCTGGGTTTTGTAAGAAGAATAGCATATCTTAAGAGTTGGTTCTAACGCATATAAACTTTTATTTAGTTTCCTTTTATTGCAAATATAGTTCAATATGTTTATGGATATTAACTAAATAAAAGAATTCAGATATTTATATTAATTGTATGGTCTAGTAGGTGCATGGTTGATAAGGGTTTCTATTTCTTTGTATTGTGTTTATAACCCTGCCATAAACTTATATATATTATTTGGATAGCACTGCTAAGATTTTCATAAATATACTGACAATAACTGTTAGCTAATGCACGGATGGGAAACTATGATGTTTCAAAAGGTGTTTGAAACATTCTTTATTACTTGTGTTCCGTTTTTCTTTCAGAGGCTATCTGTTAGAAAGGCGCACTTTTAGCTTGTTGCACAGTTTCTTTTGATGCCGCTCACGTGACCTCCCGCTCTTCCACTTGTAATTCTGAGCAGAGCGGTTTCATTTTCAGTGAGTCTTCTTCTGTGGCGGCTGTAGGGATATAGTCTGGCCGATCTACTGGAGAGTCCTACATTTGCATTATCTGCAGCTTCTGACGGTTACGGTACGGTACCTCATTCAGACTGAGGTGTAGAGGTGCATTTTTTATTTTCCATTATTTTTGTATGCCTAGCGTTATTGCGCTTTGAATGACTACTCTCCTTCTTAAAGTGACAGTTTGATATCAATTTATTATCATTACTTTATTTTTTACTATTTAAGCTATGGACACTGAACAGGAGTCTGTTTCTTTTGATAAATGCTTATTATGTTTAGAGGCCCAAATTGTTTTACCTATGCAATTTTGTTCCTCGTGTTTAGCTAAGACCCTAAAATTTAAAGATAAATTACTCCCTTCTGAGCCTATTTTCTCTCAGGATAATGCTGTTCAGGATATGCCACAGCCCTGTGGTTCCTCTCAGTCTCCTGGAGGCATTTATTTGCCAGGAGATTTTGCTTCACAGATAACTTCTGCGGTGTCTGCAGCTTTATCTGCTTTCCCTATTGCATGTAAGCGCAAGAAGACATCTATGCATTTTACTTCTAGTAAGATGTCTGTCCCATCTTCTTCTGCGATGGTTGACCTCTCCCATAAGTCTAATGAAGAGGATACCTCAGTAGCTTCTGAGGGTGAGATCTCAGATTCTGACAGTGTAAATACTTGACTGATTCTGAAGAAGTTAATTTCAGATTTAAGCTTGAACACCTTTGTTTACTTCTAAAGGAGGTACTGGCTACTTTGGACGACTCCGACCCTTCTGTCAACCCTAAAAAATCTAGTAAGCTTAATAAATACTATGATGTTTCTTCTTCTGTGGAAGTATTTCCTATTCCAGACCGTATGTCGGAAATTATAACACAGTAATGGGATAAACCAGGGATTCCCTTTTCCCCTTCTCCCGTTTTTAAAAAGATGTTTCCTGTTGCTGACTCCATTAGGGATTCGTGGCACACTGTGCCTAAAGTGGAAGGAGCTATTTCTATTCTGGCCAAAAGAACTATGATTCCTATAAAGGATAGCTGTTCTTTTAAGGATCCCATGGATAAGAAGCTTGAGGCTTATTTAAAGAAAATGTATATTCATCAGGGATTACAATGGCAACCTGCTGCTAGTATTGCTATGGTTGCAAGCGCAGCATCTTATTGGTGTTATGCCTTGTCTGAGCTGATTTTAGAAGAGACTTCTTTAAAGGAGATCCAAGATAGGATCAAGGCTCTTAAAATGGCTAATTCTTTTATCTTGGATGCCAACATGCAAGTCATTAGATTGGAAGCCAAGATGTCTAGCTTTGCTGTTCTAGCTCACAGGGCTCTATAACTAAAATCTTGGTCAGCTGATGTTACTTCCACGTCCAAGCTCCTTTCTTTACCTTATAAAGGTAAGACTCTTTTTGGTCCTGGTCTGGCGGAGATAATTTCTGGGATTACAGGTGGGAAGGGGTCTTTCCTACCTCAGGAAAAGAAGAATAGACCAAAGGGTCGCCAAAATTCTAGTTTTCGTTCCTTTCGTAACTTCAAAGGACAAAAGTCCCCTTCTTCCTCCTCCAAGCCGGAGCAGTCCAAGTCCTCCTGGAGATCCAGAGATCGTATTACTGAGCACAAATCAAATATCAGGAATGCATATGAGAAATCACCAGTAGCTTGTCATTTTAAGGAGGCTAGACATTCAGTGAGCCAACTGAGATATCAAATAATTGAACATATACCAATAGATAGATGAGGGGGTGATAGAGACAAAAGGCTAAAGCAGAGAGAGGCCTTTTGGATCTATCACCTTGAAAGTAGGATACCAATGGGGATGAACAAAGATTGGGATTTATCCCTATTCTTGTGAAATTGTACATATAAAATATGCATAGATGTGTTTAACATTATTTGTAAAAAAAACTGTAGATTACTATGGTAGATTTACCTATGTGTTTACATTATGTACTGTGACTTTAAGAGAGCAATAAGTTTTTTTGCACTAGAGTATAGGTTGCTCTGTGATGTCAGAGGGGTGGGGTTTAAAGAGATATTTAAGTCTGCCACATCTGTAACAATTTATGCATTATTAAGGACTATTATGTCTTAAACTTTGCTATTTTAACTTTGATACTCTTTCAATAAAATTTGAAGTTTTTTTTCAAGTGGTGGTGCTGCTGCCTCTGACTTTTTTTCTCCTGGAGATCCAGCCAGCCTTGGAATAAGGGAAAGCAATCAAATAAGCCTTCATCTGATGCTAAATCAGCATGAAGGGTCCGCTCCCGGTCCAGTATTGGATCAAGTGGGGGGGCAGACTTTTTTCGCCAAGCTTGAAAACACGATGTCCCAGATCCTTGGGCTGTGGTCATAGTATCTCAGGGTTACAAAATAGGATTCAAGATTTGTCCTCCCAGGGGCAGTTTCATCCTCTCAAGATTATCTGCAGACCAGGTAAAAAGAGAGGCCTTCTTAAGCTTCGTTCAGGACCTTTCCTCCCTGGGAGTGATTGTTCCAATTCCTGTAAGGGGACAGGGTCAAGGATTCTATTCAAATCTATTTGTGGTTCCCAAAAAAGAGGGAACGTTTTGACCCATTTTAGACCTAAAATGTCAACAAATTCCTAAGGGTTCCGTCCTTCAAGATGGAAGCCATTCGTTCCATTCTTCCTTTGGTCTAAGAGGGTCAGTTCATGACGACCATAGACCTGAAGGATGCGTATCTTGATGTTCCCATTCACAGGGATCATCACCAGTTCCTGCGATTCGCTTTTCTAGACAAGCACTTTCAATTTGTTGCTCTTCCATTTGGCCTTGCCACAGCTCCCAGAATATTCACAAAGGTTCTGGGGGCTTTTGGCAGTAGTCAGGTCTCAGGGATTTGCGGTGGCGCCTTACCTGGACGATATCTTGGTTCAAGGTTCAAGCGCCCTCTTTTCAACTAGCAAACTCTCATACAGAGATGCTGTTTTCTTTTCTACGTTTTCATGGATGGAAAGTGAATCTGGAGTTCCCTTGTTCCAGCTACAAGGGTGTGTTTATTAGAAACCATCAGATTCCCTATCCATAAAGATTTTTCTGACGGATGTCAGAAATTCAAAAGTTCTCACTTCATGTCTCTCTCTCCAGTCTCCTATTCGTCCATCAGTGGCTCAATGCATGGAGGTAATTGGTCTGATGGTTGCTTCCATGGACATCATTCCTTTTGCTCGGTTCCATCTGAGATCTCTACAACTTTGCATGCTCAGTCAATAGAAACGGAGACCATTTAGATTTATCTCAGAGGATAGATCTTGATCCCCTAACAAGAGACTCTCTCTCATGGTGGATTTCACAGAACCATCTGTCTCGGGGCACATGCTTCCTGAGACCCTCCTGGGGGATTGTGACCACGGACGCCAGCCTATTAGGCTGGGGAGCAGTCTGGGGCTTTTTAAAGGCTCAGGGCCTGTAGACTCGGGAGGCGTTCTCTCTTCCCATAAACATTTTAGAGTTGAGAGCAATATGCAATGCCTTGATAGCTTGGCCTCAGTTATCTTTAGTCCGGTTTATCAGATTCCAGTCGGACAACATCACCTCAGTGGCTTACATCAACCACCAGGGAGGAACTCTGAGTTCGCTAGCTATGAAGAAGGTGACTCGCATTATCCAGTGGGCGGAAGCTCACGATTGTCTCCTATCTGCCTTCCACATTCCAGGAGTGGAAAACTGGGAGGCGGATTTTCTGAGCAGACAGACCTTTCATCCTGGGGAGTGGACTCTCCATCCGGAGGTGTTCTCCAGGTTAACCCTCAGGTGGGGGGTTCCGGAGTTGGATCTGATAGCATCTCGTCAAAATGTCAAGCTTCCAAAGTACAGCTCAAGATCAAGAGATCCTCAGTCCACTCTGATAGGCGCCCTGGGGGTTCCTTGGAACTTCACTCTAGCATACCTGTTTCCTCCTTTTGCTCTCCTTCCAGGAGTCATTGCTCGTATCAAACAGAAGAGAGCATCTGTAATTCTGATAGCTCTTGCATGGCCTCGCAGGATCTGGTTCGCGGATCTGGTAAAGATGTCATCTATTTCACCTTGAAGGTTACCTCTGAGGAAAGATCCTTTAACTCAGGGTCCTTTCCTCCATCCAAATCTAGATTCTCTGAAGCTGACTGCTTGGAGATTAAACGCTTAGTCTTGGCCAAGCGTGGTTTTTCTGAGTCGGTCATTGATACCAAGCTTCAGGCTTGCAAACCTGTTACTCGGAAGATTTACCATAAGGTATAGCACAAATACCTATATTGGTGTGACTCGAAGGCTTTCTTCTTGGAGCAGGGTCAGGATTACCAGAATTTTTGTTGTTTCTCCAGGAGAGTTTGGAGAAGGGTTTCTCATTCAGTTCGCTGAAGGGTCAGATTTCTGCACTGTCTATACTTTTGCACAAGCGTCTGGCAGATGTGCCAGATGTTCAATCTTTTTTCAGTACCTGGTCAGGATCAGGCCTGTGTTTAAACCTGTTGCTCCTCCTTGGAGCTTAAACCTTGTTCTTAGACGTTTGCAACAGGCTCTGTTTGAGCTGATGTATTCTGTTGATATTAAGTTGTTATGTTGGAAGCTGTTGTTCCTTCTTGTTATTTCCTCTGCTCGCAGAGTTTCTGAGCTTTCAGCTCTGCAGTGTGATTCCCCTTATCTTATTTTTCATGCGTCTAAGGCAGTCCTTCATACTAAGTTGGGCTTTCTCCCTAAGGTTGTATCGGATCGATATTTATCAGGAAATAGTGGTTCCATCCTTTTGTCCTAATCCTTCTTCCCATAAGGAACGTCTGTTGCATAAATTGGATGTTGTGCGTGCTCTAAAATTTTACCTTCAAGCAACTAAAGATTTTCGAAAGTCTTCTGCCCTGTTTGTTTTTTTTTTCTGGTAAGTGTAAGGGTCAGAAGGCCACTTCCACTACCCTTTCTCCTTGGTTGAGAAGTGTTATCCGGTTAGCTTATGAAACAGCTGGTCAGCAACCTCCTGAGAGAATTACGGCTCATTCTACTAGGTCTGTCTCCTCTTCCTGGGCTTTAAAAAATGAAGCTTTGGTGGAACAAATTTGCAAGGCGGCAACATGGTCCTCTTTGCATACGTTTTCAAAATTCTACAAATTTGATACTTTTATGAGAGAGGTTCTTCAAGCGGTGGTGTCTTCTGTTTAGGTCCGCCTGTCTTGTTCTCCCTACCTTTCATTCTGTGTCCTCTAGCTTGGGTATTGGTTCCCACTAGTAATTTGAATGAAGTCGTGGACTCTCAATGCCATAGGAAAGAAAAGAAAATGTATGCTTACCTGATAAATGTATTTATTTCTGGGCATGGAGAGTCCATGACCCCACCCTTAAATATGACGACAGATTTTTTTTTGTTAAACCTCAGGCACCTCTATACCTTTGTGTTATCTTCTTTTTCCATTTCCCTTCGGCCGAAAGACTGGGGGTTATGGGTAAGGGAAGTTACACTTAACAGCTCTGCTGGGGTGCTCTTTACCTCCTCCTGCTGGCCAGGAGGTGAATATCCCACTAGTAATTGAAATGAAGTCGTGGACTCTTCATGCCCGGAAAGAAAGAAATTTATCAGGTAAGCATAAATTTTCTTTTTCCAAGTAAAGCAAAACGTTGAACAAGGAAGAATATCAGGTGGCACTATGCAACCTCAGTTTTAAATATTTATATGAGCAAGGGTTACGGACCCGGACCTCAGTTACATATGACCAGATCAAGGTCTAACCACATTAACCTTAATAAAGAGACCCTCAGGTCTAAAATAAATTTAACCAGAAAATAGAACCGCTGTAAAATTGTTAACATAGATTAAATCTTATCACTCTAGGACCCTAAAAAGTTCAAAATGAGGAAGTGTGAACCAGTCACTATACTAAGGAAACTGATAACTTTTTGTGTGTGCTACAGTTCTGGCTCAGCAGTGTGAATTATACAAGGCTGGTGTTACTCTGCTCTTCATTTGTTACTGAGCTAACTTTCCTTTCTGTGGTTAAATCAATTGTCATCTCCATTTATTTATGACCTCCTAAAATACGTAATCCTACCTCCTCCCCGTCATGCTTGTATTGCCAATCTGTTTTTTTTTTTTAATAGATGTTCTCCTGATGAGGATGTGGCTTTTGATATCCCAGTTGAAGAAGATGTTGGCATCTAGCATCATCAGATTGAAGAAACCGCAAATACACTGCAGAGAAATATACCAACATAAATGCTGCCTGCTACATGTACAATATCTTTTACCTTTTATTCAGAGCGTCATTGTGCTCTATTACAGCTTTTCTTGAAATAATGACCACATTGACAATATTGGTGAACTATATCATTGCTGGAGTTCCCAAAAATAACCATATAAATACCTCTAATATGAGATGGGCTGCCCTGTTCTCTTTTTTGGCTTTGAAGATTACCAAATCTGTATAAGTTAATTTTAGACTTTGCCTCACTATTTGGCTAAAAGCGAGTAGCCTTTGCCTAAATAAACCCCTCTTTGTAATATAGGAGTTGTTGAGAAAAGGGCACATATTCCTCCCTATGTGGTAGCCGTGTCCTTCTGTGGCAATGTTTTCCCCCCCTCATTGGAATGCATTACTAAATACGCCACTTACCAGTTTGAATAAACACATTAATACATTTTTAGCCATGATTTGTGTCACTACTAGGAACTCTGCAGAAAAGTATTAGACGTGGAGGGCATCTTCCAAAGATATATTTTGAATCACCATCTCCAAAATATTTAAAGGGATAGTCTATTCAAAATTAAAATTTCATCATTCAGATAGAGCATGCACTTTTAAGCAACTTTCTAATTTACTCCTATTATCAATTTTCCTTCATTCTCTTGGTATCTTTATTTGAAAAAGGAAGAATGTAAGCTTAGGACCCGGCCCATTTTTGTTTCAGCACCTGGGTAGTGCTTGCTGATCGGTGGTTACATTTAGACACCAATCAGCAAGCGCTACCCAGGTGCTGCATATGAAATATTATACAAACAGGAGCAAGCAGTCTGTAGACATGAGTATACATCTAAAACTTTGGGGCTTGGTTAGGAGTCTGAAAATCAGCACAATGTTATTTAAAAAATAAGCAAAATAATAATTTTTTTACAAAGACACAGATGGGCTATATAAATTGATTATCTACAAAACATTTATGCAAAGAAAAATCTAGTGTACAATGTCCCTTTAAAATATAATCATTCTGCCGCACATAACACCTACACAAGGATTGACTATATCTTTGCCAGCCAAATTGTTCACTCAATCTTACTATCCTCTGAGATCCATGCATGTGTGTGGTCTGATCACTCCATAATATCTTTGTTACTAGATGGGGTTCAAAATAATAAATGGGAAAAATCGTGGACTTACGACCCACAATACTTAAAACAACCCTTAGCTCAAGACCACATCCTAAAATATCTTAAAGAATACTGGGACATCAATGTAGATAGCACCTCCAATCCTTTATATACATGGGCAGCTCATAAAGCATACTTAAGGGGTTTACTAATACATACCAGACAACTCCGGCAGCAGATATCTTAGACTCACACACAACAGTGGCGCCTTGCGGACTTTACAATTGCAGAGAACAGCGTTAGCTAATTTATTGACTACAAATGCAACTAGAACACTACACAAATTGAAAGTTCAATATTTTATATTTGCCAACAAGCCGGATAGGTATTTAGCACATAAAATACAGGAGAGAAATAAAGCCATGGCTATTCCTCTCATTCAGCAGGCAGATGGTAACACGGTAACTTCTCCTCAGGGGATAGTTGACGAGTTTGCAAGGTACTACGGCCAACTTTATGACGGACATAAGACTATACATTCACAAACTACTGTACAGGACACACATAGCTTCCTATGGGATGCCCACCTCCCAGGTATATCTGAGAAGGACAGGGAAGTTTTGAATCCCACCATATCTCCTGCAGAGGGTCATACAGGTCATAAAAGAGTTAAAGGTGGGAAAAGCAGCGGGACCGGATGGATTCCCGGGAGATTATTATAAACTGTTTCGTATAACATTGTTGACTCATCTCACAAAATTCTGTAATCACCTCTTAGAAGACCATGAGATACCTAGGGAGCTACTGGGAGCCAAAATAGTGGTCATTCCTAAGGCAGGGAAAAATCCTAAATTGTGTGCCAGCTATCGCCCTATATCGCTTATAAATCAAAATCTAAAGATCTTCACTAAAATATTGGCCAATCGACTGAAAACAATATTACCTTCACTTTATCCACCCAGATCAGGTGGGATTTGTAACGAATAGAGAGGCCCCTGACAATATCAGAAGAATGATAAACATTATAGATCACCATGGTAGGGAGGAGACGCCTTCTCTGCTCCTGTCTTTGGATGTGGAGAAGGCGTTCGATGGGATAGATTGGGGATATATGCTGATGGTACTACGACATATGGGTTTTGATGGTCCCTTTATTAAGGCAATCCAGAATTCGACTGTACCCAGACATAACAGGTACAAGAATAGCTAAACACGACTACAAACTTACCCTATTTGCGGATGATATCTTAGTTACAATTACAAAACCCTTGATATCTCTTCCGAACTTATATAACTTTCTTGATAGATTTTCACAGATCTCGGGATATAAAATTAATCTTGAGAAATGTGAGGCACTACCAATAGCTTTGCCCCCTATACTAAAAAAAACAATAGAGCTTAACTTTGAATTTAAATGGGTAAAACACACTCTCAAGTATTTGGGGATACAACTGACAGCTCAGTTTCACCAATTGTATAAATATAACTACATACCACTCTATAAATCTATACGACAAGACCTCTGGAAATGGAAGAGATACACCTTCTCTTGGTATGGCCGCCTGTCCGCAGTCAAAATGAACATTTTTCCACGATTACTCTACTTATTTCGAACTCTACCTATACCAATCCCAACCTCAGAATTGTCTACACTACAAAAAGAGTTAATCGCTTATGTTAGAGGCAGTAAAAAAGCGAGAATTCCTTCAAGAATTCTGACATATCACAAAACTCTGGGGGAGTGGGCATCCCAAACTTGTTAGATTATTATAAAGCAGCAAGAATATTACAAACAATGCTGATGGGGAGAAGACAGGGGGATGTTATCTGGCCCAAATTGGAGGCAGGGATGGAGGGTCTGCCACAGGAGGATGACATATTGTGGAGTGACCAAACAGGTAGTACAGCTGCACATAGATCTCCAATATATGCATCCACCAGACAAGTTAAGAAATGGATAGCTGAGCACGACACAATACTACCCCCACAATCAGTAATGGTCCCACTTAGAAAAATCTTACCTAAAGAGCTTCATAGCACTATAGACAAATGGGCCAACAAAGGGCTGTACAGGGTAGCGGACGCTTTACTTATCCATAAACTTATGACTTATACTCAGATTCAAGACAAATTGACACCGGTGGAGATAGGGGGGTTCCAATATCTACAATTATCCTCATCCATACGAAAATATCTAGGTGACACTAGGGTCCGCCCCCTCACAGCACTGGAAAAAATTTACTCCCTAGCGTCTAGACCTAAACGCACAATATCCATATTGTACATAGCTATCCAGAACAGCAATAATACCCCCAAGACATCTCTGATGCTTAAGTGGGAGGAGGACATTAACATCACTTATGACAAACACACATGGGAGAACATATTTAGCTCAATTAGCAGAGGGTTGATTAGCGCAGATCTAAGTGAAAATTCCCTTAAAACAGCATTTCGTTGGTACCTCACACCAGTTATAACCTCCCACATGTCGCAAACCAAATTAAATCTATGTTATAGAGGATGTGGGTGTGTAGGTACTTTTAAGCATATGTGGTGGGAGTGTGAAGGGGTCAAACAACTCTGGCACTGCTTAGCACGATCCTAGAGGAGGAGATAGAACTCAATATATCGCAGGCTTTGCTACATACAGGTGACAAAAAGTATAACAAGGATATTAATACATTTATTAGAATAGTATGTACAATTACCAGGACAGCTATAGCCTATTACTGGAAAACTGGGGGTACCATCATGGATGGAAGTAAGGAACAGGATAAATAACATGTTTAGAATCCATGAATCCGCTTCATGGATCATCAATACTAGAGAGTCATTTGAGAAGATCTGGTTCTATTGGTTCATGAATAACACATCCACCACATAGTACTTGTAGAGTAGAGGATGGAGCTTATGGCGTTGGAAACTAAATGATATTTATAGATATAAATTACAAGGTGAACATGTGGGAATAACCATGTGGCTTATGTGAAACAATTCTTGAGAGCCTTCATAAGATATATTGTATGAGATATGTTTACATGGGATATGTGTGGGTGATTTTGTTGTTGTTTTTTTCTCTTTCTTTTGTTATTTTTTTCTTTCTATGTCTTTTTCTCAGTACTAAGGTTACTTTTATCTCTCACAAATGACATATTGGTATGCTGTTATAATATCAATCAACCCCTATTTGGAGGTGTTTGTCTCCTTTTTGTAATGTCTTTTTCTTTGGCTATCTGTTACGAAAATCCTAAACAAAAACATTTAATCATAAAACATAATCATTACCCATGTAAAAACACGTATGCCCCCTTTATATTGATGTGTAAAATGTTATAAAAGGTGAAATAATTATTATGGACAGAGAATTGATTAAGGGAAGGCATAATGCAATAGATTTTTCATGGCCCAGATGTGTATGCACTGTGCTTGGGTTTTAATGTCAGTTAAAGGGCCACTGTAAGTAAATATTTTCTATGCCTGTTACTAACTAACTACCCCAAATATGCTTTTTATCAATAGCATTTCATTAACATATCACTACCGTATATCAGAAATCTTGTCTGCAAATTTAATTGTTTTCCAAACCCACTCCGTCGGTATTCTTTGCTCTGTACCAATCCGTTTACAATACCTAGGTTTCAAAATGGCGCTTTAAACACAAAGTTATTGGTTTAAGTATTTTGAACACTCAGTGCTGAAAATAGTGGGCAGGATAACGTGACATCATCAGCGAATAAAAGATATAACTTAGTTATGAAACTTCGTTTTGGAGAAAATATAGGTCAGTAGGTTTTAATTAATGTTTATTAACTTTAATATGTTAGTTGTTTAGCTTAAAAATTATAACAGAAAGTAATCCTTTAACCTTTCTTTGTATGTGCAAAAGAGCTAAAGGTATAGATAGGTAGTAGAGGGCATAATAATGACCGCCAGTGCGCATTTAAGCTGCAGTTCAGCTCCATTTGACTAAGCACATTATACAGAGTATCATTTTGTGCTCCCGGAAAGAGTGTAAAAAAACACCAGCAGAGGATTGGTACTGTATATGTATTGATGAAAAAAGGTTTATTAGGTGATACCCTGGTGCCACCTCCCCTTCAAATCAACTAAGACTAGAGTGAAATTTGAAACACTATTTGATGCACAACACAATGCTGTATAACTAATGCACTACCTATACTTACAAATATTGTTTAACATTTTTTGACAATGTGTGTGAGTTATGATGATTCTATGAGATAGGGTTATTAGCTAGAAATTACAAGACAGGTCTTCTACCCTTGATGGAAATAAACTGCTCAGACAGACACTTCCTAAAATGTTTTTAAACTGTTTATTAAAGCAGTATATAACAATATCCGGTGAAAAGTACAATAGGATGTATAAATTGTTACAGATAAATATCCACCATAAGATTGAGAGTCCTTTAAGTATGCCAGACATGTATAGTCCAATAAGTGCATATTTGACCACTACAACGGGAAAAAAGAACAAGAAAATATAACAAGAGTCAAACAACGAGAAACGAATAAAAGAATAATAGTGAATCAGGAGTTTGTCAAGAAAGAAGCAAAATAACCCAACCTGAGGTAGGCCTAATTAGGAGATACCCATTTCCGAACAACACAAGTACACCTTGGTCCATACTCTACTTAGAAGGTAAGTGGAGACATTATTTAGAAATAGGAAGGGGGGATAAGAGGGAAATATAGAAATATTTATTGTCTGAGCTCGATAACAGACAAAATGCAAAGTGGAAAAAAAGGAAGGGGAAGAAGAAGAGGAGAATTGATACATTAGTCCCAAGAGCTACGCCGTTAACAAAACCTGTGGAATATTAGAGACCAGTAACCCCCCTCACCTATTATTAAACATTCATCATGTAGGTCTAATAAGGAGAAACCCATGTCCGAACAACAGGAGAATACCTTGGTCCACAAAATATGGGAACAGGTACAGAGATTACTATAATTTATCCAGCACAGAGGTGAATTAGAGATATTTTGAACAATTGCTCTGGCGTCAAATGCCATTGTGTAAGGACTTTGAAATATAATTCATAAAGAGTAACACAATGGACTGTCGGCTTTGTTTGCTAAGTATCAAGTTTCATTATAGGCCGAGAAAGCTAAGAAAGTCTCCCACTGTAAGACACAAGCAGATTTAAAGAAAAGAGGAGTTGTCATGTCGTTGTAGGAAATTGTAAGCATTTTATGAATAGGCTTTCTAGATTCCCAACATTTTTCCCAGTCTGTCTGATTTCTTAGTGGATGGTCAAGAAAACCTCATGAGTGAAGTAAGCTACGTAGCCTAAGATATTTAAATCAAAGTGGTACGGGTGGGGAGAAATGGGCCTGAAATTGTGTGAAAGTATAGACTTCCCCCATTATCAGCAAGATCTTTTACCATTTCTATTATACATTGGTCCCATAGTAGGGAGTGAGAGTCTTGAAGACCTGAAAGAAGTAACCTGCAAAATTAATTTCTGTATCTCTAAAAAAATAATAATATATATATATATATATAAAAATATCTTTATAGCATCAAGACCCTTTTGCTTTGGGATCAAATAGTAGAGGGGCACACAATTTTAGCCAAATTGACTCTTGTCACTAATATAGCAGGGAAGTCTCAATACAAAATGTGACTTTCAGACTCCCTAGGGAGCATGGGACAAGTAACATTTTACAGTCGAAGCAAGCAAATAAATAATGTATATTGCAATGTTTATTTTTCAATAATTAAAAGGACATTCCAGGCAAAATTTGAATCCACATAGATCTATTTCAGTTTTGAATAGAATAATTTTTGTAATATACATATATTAGCAAAAATGCTTCCAATAAAAGCTGTTTCAAATGTGTATTTAAGTATGCACCAACATTTTAAATACAGCACTTGCTCAGAGATCCTAAGGTGCTTGTATTATCTGGTAATGACTCAATTTGGTAATTGCTGACATGATACAAGCCCCACTGGTGCTCTGAGCAGCTGCAGTATTTAAAATGCTGTTGCACTGAGAATAGCTATGCTTCACATGCACGTGTAGAGAGAAAATGCTTACACTAAAACAGTGATAACTTTTACTAGAAGCATTTTTTATAATACATGTATATTGCACATATGTTTCTATTCAAAAATGTAATTCATCTATGTGCATTTAAATTTTTACTGGAATGTCCCTTTAATTTATGAAGAATTCCATATTGAAGTTAATGTCCTGTGTGTAAGCTACCATTACATTTGTATTGGAAGTGACCTTTCTTAGTATATACATTATGGCAGTGATTTTTAACCTTTTTTTGCCGTGGCACACTTTTTTACATTAAAAAATCCTGTGGCACACCACCATCCCAAAATTTTAAAGAAATCACACATTGTAGCCTAATACAGAATATATATATACACATACACACAAACACACACATACTGTATGTATTGTGCTGTTATGCCATGCCTCCTACAAACTACCCCTGCACTGGGAGTAAAAAACAAGCAAAGTTTAAAAAATATGTCACACTGTTGTCAGTCTGCCGTGGCACACCTGAGGATCTCTCACGGCACACTAGTGTGCCACGGCACACTGGTTGAAAAACACTGCATTATGGTATAGGGTTGTCACCTTTTGCCCAGCCATTTCCTGGACAAATTTTGAGGGGGGTATAGTGGGTGTGATGTGTAGATGTGGAAGTAATTATTCTTATGTTTCTGTTTACCATATAAACTATAGCTAATTACATAAAAACAGATTATTTGTGTTTGTATTTTAGTTGGTAGCTTAAATTAACCTAACAATTACATGAGAGCAAAGAATACACAAAATAAAGTATATGTATTCAATGAAAATAAATAATTTACCTGTTTTCACTCTAAACAAGCACTTTCAAGGTCCCTGCTAAACCAATGCATGCAGGATGCAAAGAGAGCTGCCGTGTTTAAACCTGAGTTTTCTCAGAGAAGCTTTCTACTAGGCTAAACAGTGATTTTCTGCTGGTGCATGTTGTTGCCAGATTTGACAACTATTATTAGAAAAAGTAATTTCCAATAATAAAACACAAAAAAATCAATTGCCTGTCCACAACATTATCCCGCAGATCTTTTGACAGTGCCTTGCCATCCATAGTTGATTGTTTGCTTCAGTTGCACTACCAGGGACTGAGATGCTCCCGGAAAGCTCTTTTCATGCTGAGCTATTCAATATGCCCACAGCTGATCACAGTTGAAGGTCAAATGGCTTTGTGTGTGCCGTTTGGAAGGTGATTAGCTACATCTGATTGAGTTTACAAGTAATTTTAGGAGGGGGTGATCCTTTTTCCAACTCAATTCTTGTTTTGAATTGTCTTTATTTTTGTCTGACATGTTGATGTTATATCTTTCACTTGGATGTTATAAATTGCACTGAGTAATTTCAACTGGATAAACAAAAACTGTGTCTGTCTTTATTTCAGTCTGCAAAGCAACAAAATGTGTTTATTTTCAAAGGGGTTGATTCTTTTCAATACCCACTGTATCGCCAGACCAACAGGTGGCGAGCCTTGTGAGGCAAAAAAGCCATTTCCCATCAGGCGATGTTTCGAATATCAGGGCCTAAGTATGATAAATATAACATGGCAGATACAATATGGTGTAGTGCCTGTTTCTTCTTGTGAACCAACATCATCTTTAACTGAGTATGGGCCAGTTTATATTTTGCACTCAACTTAGTAATACCAGTGCACACATATGTTCACTGGTATAACAAGTGAGGTGCAATGTGAGAACGCGCCTCCATAGGTTCCAATGGGACCCTAATGCCGTGAGACACTTGTAAAGGCTGGTTATTTATTTCACACTCGTAAACGGGTGAATTTGCCCATTTGCAGGCACGTGATAAATTAGCGTTCTACCTACAGTTGTGCTCATAAGTTTACATTCCCTGGCAGAATTTATGATTTCTTGGCCATTTTTCAGAGAATATGAATGATAACACAAAAACCTTTATTTCACTCATGGTTATTGTTTGGCTAAAGCCATTTATTATCAATCAACTGTGTTTACTCTTTTTAAATCATAATGACAACAGAAACTACCCAAATGACCCTGATCAAAAGATTACATACCCTGGTGATTTTGGCCTGATAACATGCACACAAGTTGACACAAAGGGGTTTGAATGGCTATTAAAGGTAACCATCCTCACCTGTGATCTGTTTGCTTGTAATTAGTGTGTGTGTATAAAAGGTCAATGAGTTTCTTGCATCTTTCATCCAGTGCTGCACTGACGTTTCTAGATCCTGAGTCATGGGGAAAGCAAAAGAATTGTCAAAGAATTTGCTTGAAAAGATAGTTGAACTGTATAAAACAGGAAAGGGATATAAAAAGATATCCAAGGAATTGAGAATGCCAATCAGCAGTGTTCAAACTCTAATCAAGAAGTGGAAAATGAGGGGTTCTGTTGAAACCAAACCACGGTCAGGTAGACCAACTAAAATTTCAGCCACAACTGCTAGTAAAATTGTTCGGGATGCAAAGAAAAACCCACAAATAACTTCAGGTGAAATACAGGACTCTCTGAAAACATGTGGTGTGGCCATTTCAAGATGCACAATAAGGAGGCACTTGAAGAAAGATGGGCTGCATGGTCGAGTCGCCAGAAGAAAGCCATTACTACGCAGATGCCACAAAGTATCCTGCTTACAATACGCCAAACAGCACAGAGACAAGCCTCAAACCTTCTGGCACAAAGTCATTTGGAGTGATGAGACCAAAATTTTGCTTTTTGGCCACAACCTTTAACGCTACATTTGGAGAGGAGTCAACAAGGCCTATGATGAAAGGTACACCATTCCTACTGTTAAACACGGAGGTGGATTGCTGATGTTTTGGGGATGTGTGAGCTAAAAAAGGCACAGAAAATTTGGTCAGAATTGATGGCAAGATGAATGCAGTATGTTATTAAAAAATACTGGAGGAAAATTTGCATTCATCAGCCCGGAAGCTGCACATGGGATGTACTTGAACATTCCAACATGACAATGATCCTAAACACAAAGCCAAGTTGACCTGTCATTGGCTACAGCAGAATCAAGTAAAGGTTCTGGAGTGGCCATCTCAGTCTCCTGACCTCAATATCATTGAGCCACTCTGGGGATATCTCAAACGTGCAGTTCATGCAAGACAGCCCAAGAATTTACAGAAACTGGAGGCTTTTTGCCAGGAAGAATGAGCAGCTTTACCATCTGAGAAGATAAAGAGCCTCATCCACAAATACCACAAAAGACTTCAAGATGTCATTAATGTTAAAGGGAGCAATACACGGTATTAAGAACTGGGGTATGTAAACTTTTGATCATGGTCATTTGGGTAGTTTCTGTTGTCATTATGATTTAAAAAGAGTTATGGAAGAGTAAACACAGTTTATTGATAATAAATGGCTTCAGCCAAACACTAACCATGAGTGTGTCAGGATTTTTTCCCTGCTTTGTTTGCCATGTGCTGCTGGCAGCCATTTTACTCACCTCTCTTGCTGACTCTGGTGCATACTGTGTGATGCTGCTCATTTCCTGCACTTCCTTTTATGGCCAGACTGGTGAACATCATCCGTGTGAGACAGGATGCAGTCTCAGAATTGTGATGTCATCACTTATTATTTAAAGGGCCTCTGTTCAGTATGCTTTGTCCTTGCATTGTCTCAGACCTGTTTGTGAGAGCTCCTGTGTATTACCTGGCTGTCTGACGTCCCTCCTGGTTCCTGATCCCTGTCTTGTTCCTGACTCTGCTGTTCTCCTTGTTCCTGATTCCGGCTCATCTGACTACTCGCTTTGGCTCCTGACTCGGCTCGTCTGACTACCAGCTCTGGTTTTGATTCCTGGCTTGTTATTTGACTTGTGGACGTTTTATTATTTTTTGCTATTAATAAAGGTGTGATTATTTTTGCACTTCTCGTCTCAGTCTGATTCCTGGCACCCTGACATTACGCAAGGGCCATGAATCCTGATGGTGCTAATAATCCACCTTTACCTGCCATAATTTCCAGTATGGATGAACAAGATCACCGCTTGGATCAATTTGCACTAGCCCTGCAAACCCTGCTGACTCGCACTGCACATTTGGACCAAAATGTCCTGCAAGTTATGGCTGCTCCTGTTTCCGCTGCTGCACCTAGTCCTACCAGGAGCATGTCCGGTTCTGCACCTCTACCTCAGCAATATGGAGGCGATCCTAATCAGTGCAGAGGGTTTTTGAACCAGGTGGGCATTTACTTTGAGATGTTACCTCAGGCGTTTCCCTCTGACAGAGCTAAGGTGGGATTTCTCATCTCGTTACTCTCTGACACAGCTCTTGCCTGGGCTAACCCCTTGTGGGAGACTAATAAACCTGTGATTTCAAATTACCCTGAATTTGTGGCCTCCTTTCAAAGAGTATTTGATGTTCCAGCTCGCTCCTCCTCTGCTGCTAAATGATTCATGTCCATTCAGCAAGGTACAGTATGCCATTGAGTTCTGTACGCTTGCCGCAGAGGTAGTTCGGAACAATGAAGCCCTTGTTGCCGCCTTCTTTCATGGGCTCTCTGATGCGATTAAAGATGAAGTTGCTGCCAGTGATTTACCAGAAGATCTCGAGGCATTGGTGTCTTTTTTTTATTCTAGTTGACATTAGACTAAGTGAGAGGCCCTCTTTCAAGGAGCGCTTGCGGAAGCCTCCTGTTCCGTTGTCTCCTACGTGTTCGTTCCCACCCATACCTCCCTCTCCTCCCATGCCTCCTGGTCCAGAGTCACCAGGTACTGCTGAGCCGATGCAGTTGGGATTCCCGCGTCTCTCCGTGGCGGAGAGGGCCTTTAGGAGGAGGAAGCGGCTCTGCCTCTATTGTGGGTTACAGGGCCTCCTTTTTTGAAGTCTTGCCCTACCCGGCCGGGAAACACTCACACCTGAGGTCCTGTCAGGGGCAGACCTTGAGTGGTTTATCCTCGTCCCCGGAACCGCTAAAGGAGAAACCTTTGGTCACGGTTGTCCTTTCCTGGGTGGACTCCTCCATAGTCACCCAGGCTCTTGTTGACTCCGGTGCTGCGGGATATTTCATTGACAGTGCTTTTGTATCAAAGCACTCCATTCCTGTTTTGCCTTGGTCCGTTCCGCTTGCTATTGGAGCCATTGATGGCAGGCCCCTTCAGCCCGCACTCGTTACTCACGAAACTGCTCTGTTATCCATGGCTGTTTGGGCTCTCCATTTTGAAACCCTCCAGTTCCAGGTGATAAACTCTCTACATTTTCCGGTTGTTCTGGGTTATCCCTGGCTCCAAAAGCATAATCCCAGTATCGACTGGCACAGGTCCGAAATTGTGTCGTGGTCTCTGCAATGTATTTCCACTTGTCTTCGGAAACCAGTTAAAGTCTTGTGCACTTCTTCGGTATCTCAATTGCCAGAGGAGTACCGAGAGTTCCTAGACATGTTTGACAAGGTGCGTGCCGGTACGTTGCCTCCTCACCAGTCTTAGAATTGTGCCATAGACCTGCAACCCGGAGCCATTCCTCCTCGGGGCCGGGTTTACCCTCTGTCTGTTGCGGAGAATTGTGCTATGGAGGAGTATGTGGCCGATGCTCTGTCGTGGGGGATCATCCGCAAATCCTGCTCTCCTGCAGGGGCTGGCTTCTTCTTTGTGAAGAAAAAGCGTAGTGAGTTAAGACCATGCATCGATTATAGGGGTCTTAATAGTCTTACCATTAAGAATGCTTACCCTATTCCGCTCATTACGGAACTCTTTGACCGCCTCAAGGGAGCTACGGTCTTTACTAAACTTGATTTGAGAGGTGCGGACAATCTCGTTAGGATCAATGAGGGCCACGAATGGAAAACAGCATTTAACACCAGGAGCGGGCATTATGAGTATCTTGTAATGCCCTTTGGCCTATGTAATGCTCCTGCTGTTTTCCAGGAATTTATTAATGATGTCCTATGAGATATGTTGCAACAGTGTGTTGTGGTGTACTTAGAAGACATCCTCATACACTCACCCACACTTGAGGCTCATCGTTCTGATATTACACGGGTTCTTCAGAGACTATGTGTCAGGAATTCCAAGATTGCACCAGTCTGCTGTCCCTTTAAATACACAACTCACCTCACAAAGTTTATTTAAGCCTGCCACGCCCCTAACTCCTTGCTTCAGTTTTGTTTAGGTAGAGGTGCTGAAAGTAACAAGCCTCTGTCTCTTCGCTAAAGCTGTGGATTACAACTCACTACCTTCCTTATAACCCTGGATGTCTACATAGAATAAGAGAAGGAACAACCTACCTAATCCCTTCTACCAAGGAGGATTTCTTATAAACTGCTAATCCTTTCCAGACATCGAGGAGCTGCAGCCGCAGTCTCTCTGACACAGACAGCCTTCAGGCCAAATCAGCTGTGAGTCGCTCGCTCCGCTTGCTAACAGCAACTACAGCCACGCCTAGTAAGCGCCTTGGGAGTGAATACCTCCTCACCCTGCCGAAGTTTCCTCCGTTCAGCACATAGCACTGAACGCAACAGCTAACATCCTTGCACACTCCTTCTCGGCTCATGTTTCCTAGCAGCCAGGCATTACAACATACAAGCATACAGTACCGCTGCATAGGAACACCTTAAGCACTCAGTCTTGCTCTGAAGCCTGTATTCCTCCGGTAACCAGGGAACCTCTGGGAATTGAGGTTAGGTATACAGCGAATTTCCTAAGGGATTAATCATTCTCATCCCCTAAGTTCTCACAGGTACTTCAATACACAGGCAGGGTACAAAGTATCTTTATAAACTGCCTTAACCTTAGGTTGCTAACAGCAAACACTTAGTAACCATTGTATTTAAAGGCATACACCCATATTATTTAAACAGGACTGCAGCTGAGATCCCCCACAACGTTACAAGGCAAACGGATCCTTACATAATACTGAAGCGTAATATGGATCCAGCAGACCTACCCCAAATTGTGTACGCACTCTCTCAAAGAGTTGATCAGCTAACTCAAACATTCAGAGATTTAAAGGTGCAAAACGATAACCTTTCTGGAATCATAAAAGACACTATGACTTCCAGGATAACTCCTGCAGATGCCGTTCCCGAACCACTGGTTGGTCTCCCCGACAAGTTTTCAGGTGACAGGTCACAGTTTACGCAATTTAAAAATGCTTGCAACTTACTTTTCTCCCTAAAAAGGAGGACTTACAGTACAGAATGCATAAAAGTGCTAACAGTCATCTCATTCCTTAGAGGTGAACCCCGTAAATGGGCTTATTCATTCTTTGAAGAAGACCACCCGCTCCTATCTTCCCTTGAAGATTTCTTTAAAGAGATGGGTGTTCTTTATGAAGACACCAACAAGCAGCTGACCGCTGAAATAAAAATGAGAGCTCTTAGACAGGGCAAAAGACCTGTAGAGGAGTATTTGACTGATTTTAAGCAATATTCCAAGGATACTGAGTGGAGTGACTTCGCAATCAGGAACCAGTACTGGCTAGGCTTGTCTGAGTACGTGAAGGATGAGCTAGCCCGAACAGAGCTCCACAAAACCCTTGAAGGGTTAATAGCACTGAGTATACAAATAGATAGACGGCTCCGGGAACGCAGAGTGGAGAGCCATGCCACAGAACCGTCCTCCAAGGATTCGTTCACATACCGTAGAGCACCCATTGCTCAGGCCGCGGAACCTATGGATATTGGCTTTACCAAGGGTCCCCTACAGCCAGAAGAACGTAATCGTCGCAGGCTTAATAATCTCTGCATGTACTGTGCCTCCAGCCAGCACACAGTAAAGGATTGCCCCATACTCCAAAGGCAGAAGAAGCTTAAGTCCCACCTCTTATCTACTAGCCTACCTACAAAAGTTAAGAATATAGCTTATTGTTCTATATCTCTTTCATTACAGTGGGACCACCATCTACATCACAGTGAGGCCATCATTGACTCCGGAGCCTATACAAGTTTTATAGACTCAACATTTGTGTGTAAAAATAAAATACCAGTAGTATTGAAAGCAAAACCTGTTTCTATTCGAGTTATTGATGGGTCCCTGATCAATACAGGACCCATTACACACCAAACAATACCTCTTAAGGTCACAACCTAGACAACACATGTAGAATACATTACATTCAATGTTATTCCTTCACCTATGTTCCCAGTAGTATTAGGCCTTCAGTGGCTTCAGACACATCAACCTACCATACTTTGGGACCAGCTAGAAGTTAAATTCCTATCAGGGTAATGTAAGGATACGTGTTATCCTCATCATACTATCTGTCATCTGACAGAAATTTCAGTACCGGCTGAATATCAGGAATTCGAAGACGTCTTTAGTAAAAAGGAGGCTGAAAACCTCCCGCCGCACCGGGTCTATGATTGTCCTATCGAACTCAAACCCGGCTCCACCATTCCATACGGACATGTATACCCACTGTCACAGCCAGAACTGGAGCATCTTAAAACATACATTGCAGAAAACCTAAGGAAGGGGTTTATTCAAGCCTCCACTTCTCCCGCTGGCGCAGGAATATTGTTCATCAGGAATAAGGACCATACACTTAGACCTATAATTGAATACTGGGAATTGAACAAAAGGACTGTGAAAAACCGCTACCCTTTGCCACTAATACCGGAATTAATCGAACGTCTAAGTGAAGCTCAAGTATTCACCAACTTAGACCTTAGAGGTGCGTACAACCTCATCCGCATAAGAAAGGGGGACGAATGGCTCACGGCTTTCAGGACCCGTTACGGGTTGTACGAATACACCGTGATGCCATTCGGCCTCTTCAACGCACCTGCAACGTTCCAACATTTTATTAATGATGTTTTTAGGGATTTATTGGACATCTGTGTTGTCATGTACCTCAATGATTTCCTCATATTTTCGAACAACCTAGAGGATCATCGGAAACATGTGAGATGGGTTTTGTCACGATTACGGCAGTATCATCTATATGCCAAACCTGAGAAATGTCAATTTCATACAACCGAAATAACATTTTTAGGATATCACATCTCCCCCAAAGGTATAGAAATGGATAACATCAAGGTCGAAGCCATACGGTCCTGGCCTGTTCCCACCTCGAAAAAGGATCTACAAAGGTTCTTAGGGTTCGCAAACTACTACAGAAAATTTATCAAGAATTACTCATCCCTAGCGAAACCTCTAACTGCTATAACCAGTGTCAAGGTTCCCTTCCATTGGTCATCTACACAACAGACAGTTTTCAACTCCCTAAAAGAGACATTTTGCCAAGCACCTATCCTACAGTTCCCCGATCCAAACTCACAATACATACTAGAAGTTGACGCTTGAGACTACGCCTTAGGTTCTGTCCTCTCACAGCGAGAATCACCAGAGAAACCTGTACATCCAGTCGCTTTCTATTCCTGGGTGATGAGCTCTGCTGAATATAATTAGCCAGTTGGTGAGAAAGAACTACTGGTAATGAAGTCTTCCCTTGAACACTGGCGACAACTCCTTGAAGGAACTAAGTTCCCAATTCTTATATACATAGACCATAAGAATTTGGAATACCTACAGACTAACAGAACTCTATCTGCACGGCAACTCAGATGGAGCCTATTCCTCTCCAGATTCTACTTCCACATCACGTATAGGCCTGGAAGTAAGAACGGCAAGGCAGACGCCCTCTCGAGGAAGGACATAAAACCTGAAAAATTCAACCACCCAGCTACTGTTCTTGCTCCAGAGCAGATTATTCATTGATAAACTGAAACAATCTGAAGAGCCCTATGACATTAAACAAATTCTCGATTTACATTCAGATGGACTCCTATACCACAACAACAAATTGTACATACCATCAAGCTTACGACCGTCCATACTTAAGGAGCATCATGACTCCCCTATGGCTGGACATCCGGGCATTACAAAAACCATTGAATTGATCAAAAGGTCTTATTGGCGGCCTTCCCTAACCCTAACAGTTAAGGAGTATGTAGAATCCTGTCCTATTTGCACCGTCTGTAAAACTGAGAGGAGACGTCCTTTCGGGCTACTTATGCCCCTTCAGATCCCCGGAAGACCTTGGCAATGCATAGGAATTGATTTTATTGTAGACCTCCCTATCTCTAACAACCACAACACTATCCTAGTTGTGGTAGACCTTTTTACCAACATGGCACATTTTCTACCCTACCACAAGTTGCCCACATCTTCGGAAATCGCCAGCCAGTTCTTTAATAACATCGTAAAATTACATGGTATACCCCAGACCATCATCTCCGACAGGGGAACTCAGTTTACTTCCCGGTTCTGGAGACAGCTGTGTAATAACATGCAAGTAGAACATCGCAGAAGCACAACTGGCACAACACCTTTTTTCTCGAACTATGGATTTCACCCTTCGTTCCAACTACATCCTCAGACCGATACCACCTGTCCCCAAGTAGATGATACCACCAATTCCTTCCTAGACCTCTTCCATCATCTGAGGGAGAACATATCCGATGCTCAAAACCACCAGAAACGGTATTATGATTTAAAAAGAAGTCCAACTCCCCTATATAGAGAGGGAGATATGGTTTGGTTATCTACAAAACATATCCAGCTCAAAACTCCTAGCAAGAAACTTAGCGTGACCTTCATTGGACCCTATCGAATCAAGAAAGTAGTAAATAATGCCGTTACTCTGGATCTACCTACCACTCATCGCTTACATCCCACTTTCCATGTGTCCTTGCTCAAACCATATTGTACTATACGGCAAACATTGATAAGCCAACTGACATACAACCTGACTCAGAAAAGGACTATGAGGTGGAAGCTATACTGGATTCACGAATTAAGAACGGGAAACTCCAATATCTGATACATTGGAAGGGATACGGTCCTGACGAGGACTCTTGGGAACCATCCACCAACGTCCAAGCACCTCGACTCTTTCCTTATTCCACAGACGGTTTCCAGAACGCCCAAGGTTTACAGCTGGTGGGCAGCTGCCTTGAGGAAGGGGGTATGTCAGGAATTCCAAGATTGCACCAGTCTCCTTTTAAATACACACCTCACCTCACAAAGGTTATTTAAGCCTGCCACGCCACCTAACTCCTTGCTTCAGTATTGTTTAGGTAGAGGTGCTGAAAGTAACAAGCCTCTGTCTCTTCGCTAAAGCTGTGGATTACAACTCACTACCTTCCTTATAACCCTGGATGTCTACATAGAATAAGAGAAGGAACAACCTACCTAATCCCTTCTACCAAGGAGGATTTCTTATAAACTGCTAATCCTTTCCGGACATCGAGGAGTTGCAGCCGCAGTCTCTCTGACACAAACAGGCCCATTTATCAAGCTCCGTATGGAGCTTGAAGGGCCGTGGTTCTGGCGAGTCTTCAGACTCGCCAGAAACACAAGTTATGAAACAGCGGTCTAAAGACCGCTGCTTCATAACCCTGTCCGCCTGCTCTGAGCAGGCGGACAGGAACCGCCGGAAATCAACCCGATCGAATACGATCGGGTTGATTGACAGCTCCCTGCTGGCGGCCGATTGGCCGCGAGTCAGCAGGGGGCGGCGTTGCACCAGCAGCTCTTGTGAGCTGCTGGTGCAATGTTAAATGTGGAGAGCGTATTGCTCTCCGCATTTAGCGAGGTCTTGCGGACCTGATCCACAGTGTCGGATCAGGTCCGCAAGCCCTTTGATAAATGGGCCCCAGACAGTCTTCCGGCCAAATCAGCTGTGAGTCGCTCGCTCCGCTTGCTAACAGCCACTACAGCCACGCCTAGTAAGCACCTTGGGAGTGAATACCTCCTCACCCTGCCGAAGTTTCCTCCGTTCAGCACATAGCACTGAACGCAACAGCTTACATCCTTGCACACTCCTCGGCTCATTTTTCCTAGCAGGCAGGCATTACAACATACAAGCATACAGTACCGCTGCATAGGAACACCTTAAGCACTCAGTCTTGTTTTGAAGCCTGTATTCCTCCGGTAACCAGGGAACCTCTGGGAATTGAGGTTAGGTATACAGTGAATTTCCTAAGGGATTAATCACTCTCAGTTCTCACAGGTACTTCAATACTCAGGCTGGGTACAAAGTATCTTTATAAACTGCCTTAACCTTAGGTTGCTAACAGCAAACACTTAGTAACCATTGTATTTAAAGGCATACACACATATTATTTAAACAGGACTGCAGTTGAGATCCCCCACAACGTTACAAGGCAAACGGATCCTTACACTATGTGAGAACGGCCGTTTTTGTAAACTCGAGAAATGTGAGTTCCATCAGACTCAAGTAACCTTCCTAAGTTATGTTATCTCCGTTGCAGGGTTCTCCATGGATCCTAACAAGTTATCTGTAGTTCTGCAGTGGCCTCGCCCAGTTGGTCTTCGGTCTATTCAACGTTTTTTGGGGTTCGCCAATTACTATAGAAAGTTTATAAAAAACTTTTCTTCCTTGGTCAAACCTATCACAGACATGACCCGTAAAGAGAATGATCCACTCCATTGGTCACCTACTGCCATTAAGGCCTTTGATAGTCTTAAGACTGCCTTTGCCTTTGCTGCTGCTCCAGTTTTGGCTCATCCTAACCCTGTCCTGCCTTTTCGTTCTTGAGTTTTATGCGTCTGAGACTGGAGTAGGTGCCCTCTTGTCTCAACGTCCTACGCCTGCCAGTTCCTTGCATCCATGTGGTTTCTTCTCTAAGAAATTGTCTCCAGCGGAGTGCAATTATGAAATTGGCGACAGGGAATTACTGGCCATAATTTTGGCACTCAAGGAATGGAGGCATCTTCTCGAGGGTACTAGTGTGCCAGTGCTCATTCTTACTGACCACAAGAATTTAACTTATCTATGTGAAGCAAAACGTTTGTCGCCCCGACTGGCCAGATGGGCGCTATTTTTGTCTTGGTTTAATTATGTGGTCTCCTACCTGCCTGGTAGTAAGAATGTTAGGGCTGATGCCCTTTTTTCGACAATTTTTGCCTCTGTCCAAGGAGTCTGTACCTACTCCATTTATACCTCCTGACCATATTTTGGCTACCATACGTACTAATTTGACTTCTCCCTTGGGGGAGGAGATCCTGGCTGCACAAACCAATGCACCTCCTGAGAAACATAGTGGTGTTTTGTTCCTGAGAATCCTCAAACTAAACTTTTGCACACTTACTACTATCCTAAAGCCGCAGGTCACCCAGGCAAAAACCAAATGATTTGGTCTGTCACTCGACAATTCTGGTGGCCAGGTCTTCGTTCTGATGTTGGTGCGTATGTTACCTCCTGCTCAGTTTGTGCACAGAATAAGACTCCCCCTGTCACGCTCGGCCGCCGGGAAGCTCCGGTGGTCCTCCTTGCGTGCTTGGTTGCCTGGCAACGTCTCGCTCGGCTGAGCCGTCCCCTCCAGCTGACGTCAGGACGCGGCTTCTTATTCCGGGCTTCCTGTTCCTTCGGTGCCCGTTTGTGTGTTTCACTTTGTGGCTTCTGTGAGAACTCTGCTGACACTTTGTTCCTGTACCTTAGTCTGGATTAACCTGTTGTCAAACTCTGCATCATTGACCACGCTGTGTTTAACCCTCAAACTGCCTGATAAACTGTTGCCAAACTCTGCATTACTGACTACGCTGTGTTTAACCCTTAAACTGCCTGATAACCTGTTGCCAAACTCTGCATCATTGACCACGCTGTGTTTAACCCTCAAACTGCCTGATAAACTGTTGCCAAACTCTGCATTACTGACTATGCTGTGTTTAACCCTCAAACTGCCTGATAACCTGTTGCCAAACTCTGCATCATTGACCATGCTGTGTTTAACCCTCAGCCTGATAACAAGTTGCCAAACTCTGCATTATTGTCCACGCTGGTGATTTACCCTCAAACTGTCTGATTACCGGTTGCTAGACTCTGCAGTACTGACTACGCTGTGCTTAACCCTCAAATTGCCTGGTTTCAAGTTATCCACGCCTGCATTATTAACTGTTTATTGTTTAACCCTCCTTCTGTCTGAGAATAAGTTGTCTTACCCTGCAACCCTGGTACTGTGGAGGACTATTCCTGAACTGCCTGAATACAGTTCCCTATTCTGAAGTTTACCTGGCTGATATCAAGAATTCCATTACTCTTTCCAGAGGACTCAGACCAACACTGCTCCATATCGTGAGTACCTTGTTTTATAGAAGTTGACGTGGGGTCACATCCTGGATTAAACTCAGAGTGCAAGGGTGTTGTTTAAGTTCGCCCTAGCATTTGGGTCTTCTTCTGGACATTACCTAACCTGACACCTCCGTTCCACGTGGGTGCAGATTCAGGATTGCCTTCATCGTTTTATGCAGCGCCAAAAGTTCCAGGCTGATCGTAGGCGTCTGCCCGCTCCTTCCTACCAGGTTGGTGAGAGAGTTTGGCTGTCCTCCCGCAACTTGAACCTTCGTGTGCCTTCCAATAAACTGGCTCCACGTAATGTTGGTCCTTTTCGAATACTCCGACGGGTCAATCCTGTGGCCTACGCTCTTGACCTTCCTCCTGCAATGCGCATCTCCAATGTTTTTCATGTCTCCCTCATGAAACCATTGGTTTGTAATTGGTTTACCACTGTGTTGCCTCGTCCCCGTCCTATCTGTGTTGACAACCGTGAGGAGTATGAGGTCAGCAGCATTATTGACTCTCATATGTCCAGGGGCCGCGTACAGTATTCATGGGTTCCCTCCTCTGATGTTCATGCTCCCGCCCTCCTCCGTGCCTTCCATGCCCGCTTCCCCAATAAGCCTTTTGTCCTCCCACGGGGGAGGGGTCATTGAGGGGAGGGAATCTGTTGGCGCTCTACAAATAACCGATAATAATAATAATAATGTCAGGGTTTTTTCCCTGCTTTGTTTGCCATGTGCTGCTGGCAGCCATTTTACTCACCTCTCTTGCTGACTCTGGTGTATACTGTGTGCTGCTGCTCATTTCCTGCACTTCCTTTTAAGGCCAGACTGGTGTACATCATCCGTGTGAGACAGGATGCAGTCTCAGAATTGTGATGTCATCACTTATTATTTAAAGGGCCTCTGTTCAGTATGCTTTGCCCTTGCATTGTCTCAGACCTGTTTATGAGTTCCAGTTCCTGTGTATTAGCTGGCTGTCTGACGTCCCTCCTGGTTCTTGATCCCTGTCTTGTTCCTGACTCTGCTGTTCTCCTTGTTCCTGATTCCGGCTCGTCTGACTACTCGCTTTGGCTCCTGACTCGGCTCGTCTGACTATTCGCTTTGGCTCCTGACTTGGCTCGTCTGACTACCAGCTCTGGTTTTGATTCCTGGCTTGTTATTTGACTTGTGGACTTTTTATAATTTTTTGCTATTAATAAAGGTGTGATTATTTTTGCACTTCTCGTCTCAGTCTGATTCCTGAGTAAAATAAATGTTTTTGTGTTATCATTCATATTCTCTGAAAAATTGCCAAGAAATCATAAATTCTGCCAGGGTATGTAAACTTATAAGCACAACTGTATATTGGTTTACAGTTGCATTATTTGCTGGGTGCTGAGCCAGACTGCTACTGTAAACATTTGCTGCTTATTATGATATAGCTCTAATTTGAATACTAAACATGTTGTAATATCCAGTTATTGTTTTTAGTACCTTATCTTTATGTATTATGCAATATAGCTGAAGCAAGAGCATGTAATCTTGTAATCTGAAAGCAAGAGACAATAAATGACTATTTACACATATAGTAATTTACAGAAAAGTGGTTGCAAGAGATACATTTTATTTGTAAGACCTGTCCCTGCCAGATCTTGCTAGAAATCCATTTTCGCTCAATGTCTGTTTATGCTAATACACTGTTTGAGTCTCCTCCTCTTACTGTGAGATATATATCTCTACTGTGAGTGATTTTTCTTGTGTGTTTATTTTTGTGTGTGTGGAAGAGAGATTTACCTTTTATGTAGAATATACTTTTTTTGCGTGTGTCTGTGTAGAACAGAAAGTTGATTTATGTGTGTATATATTATAAAGAAAAGGGCCTTCCTGACACTTCAGAGCCATTCTTGTTGTATGTGTTTGTACAAATGAGGTAGTCCTTCTATAGGTATGCTGTGTCTTCCTGTGTGCATGTGTGTGCTGAGTTTACTGCATGTTTTCTTTATGAGTAGAGGGTCTTCCTCTGTTTATGTACAAAAAGACTACTCCCCCCCCCCCCCACTGTTTGTTTGTGCAGACAGGTTGTTTTTTGTGTATATCGAGCATATGGCGCCAGTGTGTATGTGTAAAAAAAATAGTTTTGTCTTGTTTATTAATTTATATAGATGTCCACCAATGTGTATGTGCACGTGTGTACGTAGCGGAAAAGGACTTGTGTGTGTGTATATGTTTACAAATAAGAAAGCTTTTTCCTGTGTCTGTGGGGTGGCAAGTGTGCTTCATTGTGTATGCATAAAGGTGTGTAGCGGCGAGAATGATCCATTTGGCTCTATTTACCTAGCAGCCATAGCTGCTTCAGAGCCCCTGTGACCAGGTGAGCCTGAAATGATAGTTAGTAGCTGTTCTCTTGTAAAAGGTTTAACATGCATATTTGTGTATGTCTTGCAGAGTGGTGATGTGTATACATGGGGTGAGAGTGGTCCATTGTGTGAATAGGACACTGTTTTCTTGTATTTGTTCTGCATTTGTGATGCTGAAATATGCCTATTGTCACTTTAAAAAGAAAGTGTTTTAAAAAATTCCTTTGTTCAGATACATATCTTATTTTTTTAAAGAAGTAAGAGCCACATAAAATAGATAGGAGGGCCACTTTGTATTCCCTGGGCCTTATGTTGGACAAGCCTGGTATAATTAAACATTAGGGTTCTCTTGTGCGTTGCTGTGTACAGGAGAGGTTAGCACTGAATGAGGGGGAGTTGCAATAAATGTGGGTGGGATTACTGAGGATGTTCAACTTCATAAACAGCTGGGTACAAGTTTATTTTGAGAGGCGACTCCAGAGGAGAGTTACTGGCTCCAGAGAGAGACTTTCCATTCCAGACATAATGAGAAACAGCTACAGAATGACAGTTATTGCTGAGTAGTTCACAGAGAAGTAAACGATAATCCCACAAAAGAGCCATTCTGGTACTAACTACTGTATAGTGCTTTGTAGACTTTACCTGAAAGAAACTGTTCCAGAGAGTGCAGTAGAACCTACTGCTGGGAGAGAATATTACCCAAGTGAATAAAACTGTTCAGTGAGGAATAAAACTGCTCCGGAGGACAGTTATGCTTTTGATTTATTTGGTGATTTTTCTCTTGAGAGAGACTGCTGAATAGAGAAACAAAGAGTGAGACTGCTGCTGCAAGAGACTGTAGCGAAAGACTAGGGAGACCACCCTGAAATCTTTCTCATAGACAGCACAGGAATTTAAGGTAAGAGATGGATTAACACAAAACTATAAGCTTCAGCATCTGTACTGTGTCACTATGTCTGTGTTGTAGATTAGCAGCCAACTATAGGCAAGATTACAAGTGGCGCACTGCTGTATGCGAGCAATAAGGGGTATATTGCTGATCTTTTGGAGCATCAGAAGTAGCGCACGTATTACAATTTGAGAGTAAACGTGTTAGCTCGAGCTTAATTTAATGCATGTCTGGATAGTTTGACTTCAGAGCTCTGGTTAACTAACACGTTTCAAAAAAGTTGCACAAAACATAAAAAATACATTTTAAAGTAAGTTATACTCATAATAACTGATAAAAAATTATTTTAAAAAAAGATGCATAAAAAAGTTGTAAGGGCTCGGGTGTTAGGAAAAAGAAGTCATGCAAAGGGATTTAACATAGAGATACATACATATACATGTCTAAATATGCTAAATATGTGTGTGTATATATATATATATATATATATATATATATATATGTGTGTGTGTTTATATGTGTGTACCTATGTATTTATTTCTGCATATGTGTATTTACAGACCTATATACACACATATAAACACATAAATACTTACGTTTACATATATATATACTGTGCATATACACATATATATATATATATATATATATATATATATATATATATATATATATATATATATACGTTCATTGGAGCCCTTTGTAGTCAACTAGCTGAAAACATGAAAAATCATATTTATGAAACATTCATATTCTTTATCTGCTGAACCTCTCTGCCAATCCCTTCACTGGCTACCTTTTTCCTCCAGGATTAAACACAAAATTCTCACTCTGACATACAAGGCCCTCACTGCTCCCCCTATATCTCAGACCTTGTTTCCAGATACTCTCCTTCCCGCCCCCTTCACTCTGCTCATGACCTCCTCCTCTCTTATTATCTCCTCACACTCCTGGTTACAGGACTTCTCCATACTGGCCCTATCTTGTGGAACTCTCTGCCTCGCTCCACAAGATTCTCTCCTAGTTTTGAAAGTTTCAAGTCCTCAAAGACTCTACTGTTCAGGAATGCATACAACCTACACTAACCTTTCCTAACCCCAGTTCCTCTCCACCATTGCTATCCCATTGAACCCCCTTAGCATGTAAGCCTATGAGCCTAGTTGTTTGCAGATCACCTTCATAAGAGCTGACTAAAACTGTGCAACTCTTGGCAGGGCCCTCTACTCACTTGATCCCTGTAATTGTTACCTTCCATATCATGCCTATGTTTATAGTGCTATGGAATCTGTTGGCGCTCTATAACTGATAATACTGTAAATATTTCACATTCCAATGTTCTTCACATAGGGGAATATGTTCTAAGTATTTTTAAATAGATATTCCTATATACAGTATATATATCTATACATATTCGTGTATATATAGAGATATTTTACCACAAAACCATCAGATAAACAGTATATAGAAATATTTATGAATAAATAGAACATATTCTTCTATGTGAAGAACATTGGAATGTGAAATATTAATATTTCATGTTGAGTTAGCGCACTTGGTTAAATGAGATCGGATTTACGCAACCCTACTCCACACAAAAACTGTAGCTAAGGAGCCGTAAGACTTGAGGTTTCTGAACAGGACTCTATCTCTGTGTTAACACTTTTTTGTGGGTTAAACGCATAGTTAAAGGGACACTGAACCCACATTTTTTCTTTCGTGATTCAGATAGAGCATGAAATTTTAAGCAACTTTCTAATTTACTCCTATTATCAAATTTTCTTTATTCTCTTGGTATCTTGTAAGTTTAGATGCTGGCCCATTTTTGGTGAACAACCTAGGTTGTCCTCGCTGATTGGTGGATAAATTCATCCACCAATCAAAAACTGCTGTCCAGAGTCCTGAACCAAGAAAAAAGCTTAGATGCCTTCTATTTCAAATAAAGATAGCAAGAGAACGAAGAAACATTAATAATAGTAGTAAATTAGAAAGTTGCTTAAAATTGCCTGCTCTATCTGAATCACAAAAGAAAACATTTGGGTTCAGTGTCCCTTTAAATAATGACCCATTAATCCACATGGTACAGTGATTTAAAGGGATATAAAAGTGCAAAACGTCAGCTCCAGAGCTGCAATGCACTCTTAGGAGCTAGCAGAACACATCTGAAAAGCAAATGGCAAGAGGCATTTATGTGTAGCCACCAGTTAAAGGGACAGTTTACTGTAAAAATGTTTTTCCCTTAATTTGTTTCCAATTACTTTTTTTTACCAGCTGCAGAGTATAAAATGTATGATATTTGCTTTTTAAGGCTTATTTGTGTATATGAATTAGCTGATTTTGTGTTTGGAAGCCACAACCTAATTGAGTTGAGCTTGTAGGTATAATCAGCTCTCATTACTTTATCACATTGTGTAAATATACCTGCTTCTTTATCTTACATCTGTCCATAAACCAATCACCAATACTTGGAGAGAACCATGAAAAATCAACATTTTATTACCTTATCTCTTCTATACCCCAATGGGAGAGTAATTTCTTCTACTGGCTGTGTTAACACAACTTGGCCTTGAGGCCAAAAACTTTCAGGATAGGTGGGGATACCACAGGCTAAATAATCTATTTCAAATGCCATTATAAGGGTAATGGAAATGCTTGTAAACAATTTAATACACTCCAGCAGGTAAAGTTTATCATTAGGAACAAATTAAAGGGGAGAAAACAATTGAGTAAACTGTCCCTTTAACTACCAGTAGTGCACTGCTGCTGCTGTGGGTTTGTACATGTGCTTTTCAACAAAGGATACCAAGGGGAAAAAAATATGCTTAATTATAGAAATTAATTTGAAAGTCTTTTAAAACAGTATGATTTACCTGAATCATGAATGAATTGGATTTAACCCCAATTATCACAAAGCAGTGATTTAACTCCCCATATGGTCAAAAACTTAAAACATAGAAAACAGGGATTTATACCCCACATTGCCAGTAAACTACAAAGCAGAGAGTTAAACATATATATATAGTATCACACAGTGCAGTAGTTGCTGTCTTATGGATAGTAACCCACATAGGGCATTAATTTAACCTCCATATTGCCAGTAGAAGAAGAAGAAGAAATTGATAACACAACAGCAGCTGAGCCTCTTTTGATTATGTGTTTATATCACTTTCTAATGCTCCATATAACCTCTCCTTGTAACACACAAAATCTAGTCATGTTCAGTTTTACCAATTGCTTTATATAATTACTCCCTATAACTTTCCCTATTGCGCCAAATAATCATTTTCTTTAACTCCTCACTATTTTCTTATAAAACTCTCAGCAGCTCAGCTTATTTTTACACATACTCCATATCATTTCTATATTATATAGGCCCCTATTCCAGTCCATTAGAAGAGCTATGCAAGTTTGGTGATTCATGGCTTTATTTTAAGCTGTGTATAAGTTGTGTGTATGGTACACTGGTTTTAAAACCTGTCCTCGGGCCTCCCTAACAGGCCTTATTTGAGGATATCTGAACTGGAGCACAGGTGAAATAATCAGCTGAATAGTAAACATGGTTATTTTACCTGCTCTCATCCAAGGTAATCCTGAAAACCTGGCCTGTTGGGGAGGCCTGAGAACAGGTTTGACAACCAGTGCTATAGTATTACAAGACAAAATAGTTAAAGTGATGGTAAATTCTAGTGTTTCATAAATGCTTGGATTTACCTGTGCTATAAAAAGGGGACTTTCTGTCCTGTAGTATAAAAAAATGCATACAGAAAGTACCTTTATTTGGCAGCGAGCTTCTTCCTAAAAAGTATTTTCTTTCAGTGCTGTATTATGTATAGTATGGCTATTGGCTAAGAGATGTAAACATTACCTCATAAAGACGCTTAGTTTAGGCCAGGGGTGTCCAAACTTTGCTCTCCAGAGGTTTTGGAACTACATTTCCCATGATGCTCAGCTAGATAAAATGCTGGCTGAGCATCATCGGAAATGTAGTTCCAAAACCTCTGGAGAGCAAAGTTTGGACACCCCTGGTTTAGGCAGAGCTTGCGGCCAAATAAAGGTACTTTCTGTTTGCAATTTTTATAGTTCATGACAAAAAGTCACCTTTTTTTATACAACTGGTAAATCCTAGCGTTTATGAAATGCAAGGATTTACCATCACTTTAAGCCATAAAAATTATAGACTTTTTGCAGTAGCAACATATACACTCACCGGCCACTTTATTAGGTTCACCTATCAAATCGCTTGGTAACACAAATTGCTAATCAGCCAATCACATGGCAGCAACTCAATGCATTCAGGCATCTAGACGTGGTGAAGACGACTTGGTGAAGTTCGAACCGAGCATCAGAATGGGGATGAAAGTGGATTTAAAGGGACATAATACTCATATGCTAAATCACTTGAAACTAATGCAGTTTAACTGTAAAAAGCTGACAGGAAAATATCACCTGAGCATCTCTATGTAAAAAAGGAAGATATTTTACCTCACAATTTCCTCAGCTCAGCAGAGTAAGTTCTGTGTAAAAAGTTATACTCAGCTGTTGCCCAGCTGCAGGTAAAAAAATTTAAAAAAATGAAGAAATGAACAGCAGCCAATCAGCATCAGCAGTGCTGAGGTCATGAACTCTTACTGTGATCTCATGAGATTTGACAACTCTCATGAGATTTCATAGTAAGCTTCCTTTACCTGATTGGTGAAATAATATGAGAGTGCACGATGCTCATCCCTTCAGATGTCCCAGGACAGACACACTAAAATGCTGCTTAGAAATCCTTTACAATGGGAGGTGGCTACTGAGGAACTTTTGAGGTGATATTTTCTAGTCAGCTTTTTACAGCTATGCTGCATCACTTTCAAGTCTTTAAACATTTGGGTATTATGGCCCTTTAAGTGACTTTGACGTGGCATGGTTGTTGGTGCCAGACTGGCTGGTCTGAGTATTTCAAAACTGCTGATCTACTGGGATTTTCACACACAACCATCTCTAGGGTTTACAGAGAATGGTCTGAAAAAGAGAAAATATCCAGTGAACGGCAGTTGTGTGGACAAAAATGCCTTGCTGATGTCCGAGGTCAGAGGAGAATGGGCAGACTGGGTGCCACTCCTGTCAGCTAAGAACAGGAAACTGAGGCTACAATTCGCACAGGCTCTTCAAACTTGGACAATAGCAGATTGTAAAAACGTTGCTTGGTCTGATGAGTCTTGATTCAGCTGTGACATTCAGATGGTGAGGTCAGAATTTGGTGTAAACAACATGAAATTATGGATCCATCCTGCCTTGTATCAACGGTTCAGGCTGGTGGTGGTGGTGTAATGGTGTGGGGGATATTTTCTTGGCACACTTTGGGCCCCTAAGTACCAATTGCGCATCATTTAAACGATGAATTAAGACTCAAGGCAGTTCTAAAGGCCTGGCATAAAACTCAAACATTTTCTTTCACGATTCAGATAGGACATACAAATTTAAACAATTTTCCAATTTACTTTTATTATCAAATTTTCTTGAATTTCTTGTTATCCTTTGTTGAAAAGCTGGGGTGTAAGCTCTGGGGTGTGCACATGTCTGCTGCACTAGATGGCAGCAGATTTATAACACTGTTATACATTAGCAGGAGCACTAGATGGCAGCAGTTTTATAACACTGTTATACATTAGCAAGAGCACTAGATGGCAGCAGTTTTATAACTGTTATACATTAGCAAGAGCACCAGATGGCAGCAGTTTTATAACACTGTTATACATTAGCAAGAGCACTAGATGGCAGCAGATTTATAACACTGTTATACATTAGCAGGAGCCCTAGATGGCAGCAGTTTTATAACACTGTTATACATTAGCAAGAGCACTAGATGGCAGCAGTTTTATAACTGTTATACATTAGCAAGAGCACCAGATGGCAGCAGTTTTATAACACTGTTATACATTAGCAAGAGCACTAGATGGCAGCAGATTTATAACACTGTTATACATTAGCAAGAGCACCAGATGGCAGCACTATTTCCTGTCTTGTAGTGCTTAAGGCATGTGCACGCTACCTACCTAGGTATCTCTTCAACAAAGGAAAACATGAGAACGAAGAAAATTTGATAATAGATGTAAATTGGGAGCTTTTTTATAATTGTATTCTCTATCTGAATTATGAAAGAACATTTGGGGTTTTATGTCCCTTTAACCTTGAGTTTGCAATATAAAATGTTTCATTATTTGTAGTAAAAACAACTTTGAAAGATACTTACATTTTTTGTTTTGTCCTCTTTTCCTGTAATTTAACCTGGGAATTGTGAGTTTTCCCATTCCATTAGAAATGGAAGTGCCAACTGCTATATTGCATGTAATCATTGGTTGCATATGCTAGTAGCTCATTAATGGTAGCACCCATTACTTTATGATCACTAAAACGTTACACTTATTCTTTTAATATTTAAACAAGTAATTTAATTGTAACAAATATGCCTGCATATTATTCTCGCTAGTTAAAGGACACTGAACCCAATTTTTTTCATGATTCAGATAGAGCCTTCAATTTTAAGCAACCTTCTAATTTATTCCTATTATCAATTTTTCTTTATTCTCTTGGTATCTTTATTTGAAAAAGCAGGAATGTAAGCTTACCAGCCAGCCCATCTTTGGTTCAGCACCTGTGTAGCAAACGCTATCTTACAAGATACCAAGAGAACGAAGAAAAATTGATAATACAGTAGAATCTCAATTATCCGGATCTCAAGCAACCGGCACTCTCAAGCAACCGGGGGGAAAAAGAAGGAAACATGTAAAGCATAAATGTGCTAAAGAAACAGTCCGGATCTCTTTAAACAGCAGGAGCTGTGGTAACCCTTGTTCACATTCATTAGAAAATGGATATAGGGACAGCAATAGACTGCAGCACTTACAATTGCATCAGCTTGGCAATCAGGGCTGGCCATCTTGCAGCAGCTTTAACTTCTTGGTACAGTATCCCTCCGTCATGTATCCCTCTGTCATGTATCCCTCTGTGGAACGAGTACTGTACTTCCAGACCAGGAGTCACACTACCGGCTGGCAGGGGAGAGCCCAATGGGAGGATCCATAAAGATGCAACGGCTCAGTCTCTTGCTGAAAACAATGTGTTTATTCAGGATAAAATACAAGTGTATATCCTGAATAAACACATTGTTTTCAGCAAAAGATTGAGCCGTTCTGGGAATCTGGGTTATAGAACTAGAGCTATTTTTAATAGTGACTCTCAAGCAACCAAAATTACACTTATCCGGAATCTACCAATCCCCATGGCTCCCGGTTAATTGAGAATCTACAGTAGGAGTAAATTAGAAATGCTCTTTCTGAATCATGAAAGAAAACATTTGGGTTCAATATACCTTTAATCTTTGCTCTGAATATATAATTATATTTAGCTTTTGTTTAGTGTTTAATATCCCTTTATATATAAACTGATCATGTGCAAACATTTAAAACATTAAAATAATGCTGTGTTTTTAAGCCAGGACATGCCATTCAAGTTGGGTTTCCAGGGGATCCAGGACTTTAATTACAAAAGTTAAAAGCTACTCAAAGGGGTCGATTTATCAAACTGTCAACTGATAATGCGATTGAATTCCGCATCATATTCAATGCGAATTTGATCCGCCGTAGTTAACAAAGTGTCAACATCGTTAAATGTTGCAATGTTCGACGTAATATATACTCCCGCGAGATCAATCCAACTCAGATCAATGCTTGCGTCATTCCAGATGTTTCTAATTCACTTTCGACTCTATTTGACCCTCTTCCCAATATATTAGACATTCAACAGGTATGCTTGCGTCTATTCCGCCGCAGCTTACCTATCGTATAAACCGCCACCCTTGAGGCCGCAAATGCAATAGAAATCAATGGGAGTGTGAAAACACAGAAAGGTTATGTTCGATGCTACAAGAGAATGAAGCATATTACATAATAAAAGTACTTATGGATTATGGATTATGTTACATCTTTGTCTCTCATTACAAAGCAAGGGGACAGTATTATTGCTTCAAATTTGGTGCACTCGTAGATATAGGGATACAAATGAAATAAATACATTACATAATATAGCTAACTTCCTTTTTTGGATACATTTATTTGCATTATGTGTAACGCATGTAATACAAGTCCCACTCTCCACTTCGCACCAAATTTGACGCAACACTTTTCGCACCAAATTTGACGCAAACTCATAAACAACCCACAAACTAGTGAAGTTTTCCACCACTTTTGATTGGGATATGCATAATCGCATGATTTGTGACAGCCAATCTGATTGAAATATACATTTTATACTATCACTAACAAATCAAATTGCTCGATACTCGTGTCATTGATTACTCATCAGAACTTATAAGTGCCATTTGTTACATTGTGTATTATACTTTGAAAGTATGTATATGTGAAATTAGTATTAAAGTTAAACATTGATGATGACATTAGAACACACAGTGTAATATTTTAGGCAATGATTTTAAAAATTGAATGTTGTTTGATTCAATATAATCTTAAACTGATAGCTCAAAGGGATAGTCTACTCAACATTAAACTGTCATGAATCTGATACAGCAGAAATTAAAATTACCTCTTTACTGTCATGCTATTTTCAGTGTTCTTCCTTCTCTTGAATTTCATTTTCATTAAGAAATGCCATGTAATATGCCAGCCAATTTTATAACACCTGTGTATGGGTGGTGTTCAAAACTAGACTGCAATCAGGAGGGGTTACACAGGTGCAGAGAGAAAACTGGCCAAGCTCTTAAAATATCCATTGATTGCAAATAAATACATATGATACCCGGATTACATGTTATATTTGCAATTATTCTTGCTCAGAATAATAATATATTTACACTATATACATATAGTGGTATAAATAAACACAGAGATATGAAAGGCAACAATGTTTAGAACAAAAAAAGGAATTTAGTGACATGTAAATATGTTTGCAAAAGATTTCTGACATAACACACACACACACACACACATACATACATATATATATATATATATATATATATATATATATATATATATGTGTGTGTGTGTGTGTGTGTGTGTGTGTGTGTGTGTGTGTGTGTGCAAAGATATGCAAAGATATATGTAGAAATGCTAGCATTATTAATCATTTTTTAAAATAAAAGAAAAAAACATGAGATAGGCATATCATGATTTTTAGAAATACAAATATACATTAATTTATGTGAAAATATCATATATCAGTTTTTTATAACAAATGCATAGAAAATAACTATGAGATATTGTTTGTTCAGGTATAAATGTAGCTATTTCTTGGACATTAACAGATGAAAAATAAAAGATTATCTTTAGAGAAATGTGCTTGTTCATGGACAGTAATGAAATGGCATAAATAAAATTGGAAAAAACAGAATATCCGCAACATCGATGACTCTTATTTATCAACAGTCTGATGATCATTGCTCCGTACTTGATGCACGTGTTTTTGACAGAGCTTTTAATAAATAAGGGCGTTGTATGTAGATTTGCGGCAGTAATGTCTGGTGAGCGTATTGACGCCAGAGAATGCACAGAGATTGACACTTTGATAAATCGGCCCCAAAAAGTGATTTCTGATGGACTGAAATGTTGTGAATCTACTGGAAAAAAACATTTGATTGGTATATTCCTAAAAGTTTTTCAAATTAATTGGAACGGACTAGAATTTCAAAACCCTGCAATGCAAATTTTTTTAAAGAGGTCACATAGTATTATTATTAGCTGTGGAAGAAATTTGCTGCTGATAGTAATAAATATTTATATTCCTTCTCCTGTTAAGACCCAATGAGTGCAACCCACGCACCTTTGCGGAGGAGAGCCAGCACCCCTCTGCCATGTTCTCACCAGAACCGCCCACGAGCAGCTCCTTCCTTAGTAGTAATGCCCTCAACCTCAAAACCTACACTCAGTGAACAGTGTAGTGGGTCATCTGACTCTGGAGGATCAGATGGAGTTCATGAAACTGTTTGCAGAGTTGTTCTTCTGGGGGACCCAGGAGTTGGAAAGTCAAGCCTTGTTGCCATCTTCACAAGAGAACCAGAAAGAGAGGTGCCAGAAAAAAAACAAGGTATGTTTAAATAAAGAGGTTAGATGTTAGATTGAGTGTTGATGAAGCAGAGAAACAGATGCAGGTAATATAAAAAAGATAGAAGTCATTGATTGGCATTTTAGAGAGATCCATGGTAAAATTAGGTAAAGATACAAAGACCAAAAGTAAATCTAGAAAGAAACACAAGGGTTTTAAATGGAGATAGGAACACTGCTAGTTAGACTGTAAGAAGAGAGCTGTTAGAAGGCTTAGGGACTGGACTGGCACCAGGTCAATGATAATGGTGGTTTTATTATATACTATGACATTGTTCTATTTAGTAGAGCAGTCTTCTACTATAATTTTAGGGTATCTCTAGTACATGTGTCTATGGAATTCTTCAGAGGCTGATATCTATGTCAGTGGAGTTATCAACACTTAACAATACATATATATAAGAAAATGTGTCAATGCTACTAAAAACGTTTATCAGCGTAAGTTTAAAGAAAAAATAATGCTAAAGGTATAATCAGAGTTCAAAAAAGAAAGGAAAAGTGAATTTTAAAAATGAACTAAAACCCTGTATGAGCACTCATTTAATCAGAAAGTATTGGTAATACGTGGATTCAAACAGCACATTTATTAAATGTACGTCCAAAAATCTCCTACTTCAAGCCCCCTAGTTTCACAAAGAGTTCTCATGGCTTTTTGAGTGACTTCACCAGTTCGTTTGTGGTGTAGCGCTCCAGCAATATTGGCACTTGTGGGGGCAGAGGCAGGTCCAAAAGGTCTATTCTTGCACATAAAGGTGTTTTGTTGATGGAAACAACTGTCAAGGGGACGTATAAAAGGAGGAAAGTATAAATAACAAACGTGTCTTTAAACTGTAAGATTAATAAAAGGTGTATATTGCATAGTGCAGATCATTTTACAGTGAGTATGGAAAAGAATCACCCCCCCCCCTCGTGAAAATAATCACATTTTGTTGCTTTGCAGTCTGAAATAAAGACAGGCACAGTTTTTGTTTGTTTATCCAGTTGTAATTACTCAGTGCAACTTATAACATCCAAGTGAAAGATATAACACCATCATGTCAGGCAAAAATAAGGACAATTTAAAAACAGAATCGCTGAGTTGCAAAAAGGATCACCCCTTGTGTCAGTATTTTTTTAAACCACCTTTTGCTTTAATTACAGCCTTTAGTCTGTTGGGCTATGTCTCTACTAACTTTGCACATCTAGACTGTGCAATATTTGCCCACTCTTCTTTCCAGAACAGCTCCAGTTCCGTTACATTTGATGGTGACCGTTTGTGGACTGCCGTCTTCAAGTCATACAACAGATATTCAATGGGGTTGAAGTCTGGGCTCTGACTAGGCCATGCAAGGACATTCACCTTTTTCTCCTTCATCCACTGTGTGGTCATTTTTGCTGTGTGGTTTCATGTTATTTTGCCCCATCCATTATTCCTTCTATCCCAACAAGTGCTCCAGTGCCTGCTGCAGAGAAACACCCCATAACAGGATATTACCACCTCCATGCTTTACTGTAGGTATAGTGTTATTTGTATGGTGAGCTGTATTGGATTTTCTCCAGACATATTGTTTGGTGTTGAAGGCCAAAAATGCAATTTTAGTCTCATCTCACCATAACACCTTTTTCCATGTGGTCTCAGAATCTCCTAGGTGTGTTATGGCAAAGCTCAGTCGTGACTGCATGTGGCCTTTCTTGAGAAGTGGCTTTTTTCTTGCAACCATCCTATACAAGCCACCATTGTGGAGAATTTGTGATATTGTTTTCACATGCACACAATGACCACTCTTTGTCATGAATTCCTGCAACTACTTCAGAGTTGCTGTGGGCCTCTTGGTAGCCTCTCTGACCAGTTTCCTCCTGGCTCTTTCATCCAGTTTGGAGCGACGTCCAGATCCAGAGAGGGTCTGTGTTGTACAAAATTCCTTCCACTTCTTAATAATAGACTTCACTGTGCTTCTAGGCATTGATAAAGCCTTTAATCTTTTCTTGTATCCATCTCCTGACTTGTGACTGTCAACATTATCCTGGGGAACTTTTAACACTGCCTTGCAACCCATAGTTGATTGTATGCTTCAGTTGCACTACCAGGGACTGAGATGCTCCAGGAAAGCTAGTTTCATGCTGAGCTAATCAATATGCCCACAGCTGATTACAGTTGAAGGTCAAATGGCTTTGTGTGTGCCGTTGAGAAGGTGATTAGCTACACCTGATTGAGTTTACAATTAATTTTAGGAGGGATGATCCTTTTTTGCAACTCAGTGATTCTGTTTTTGAATTGTCTTTATTTTTGCCTGACATGTTGGTGTTATATCTTTCACTTGGATGTTATAAGTTGCACTGAGTAATTACAACTGGATAAACAAAAACTGTGTCTGTCTTTATTTCAGGCTGCAAAGCAACAAAATGTGATTATTTTCAAGGGGGTGATTATTTTCAATACCCACTGTATATACTTACAGGGTCATTTTGCATAAGATAACCATAATATTACTTGGATATCGATCACAATAACGCCAAAATCCAAGGAAACACTGAATGCTACTAGGTGCGCAATAGCTAGTTTAGTGGAGATCACTCTGTGGTTCTAGTGTAGCCATCTGTTGCAGTACCTAATAAACCCCAATTTATGTTCTTCAGTGACAAATTCATGTTTAATGGTATTAATAGAAGTAGAATTTTTAAGTACTGTATATGACACCAATTTATGTTTATCAAAGATACAAATGAACTAATATCATTATAGAATATAAACCAAAGTAGTGTAATTGGGAATTTTATTGGCTATTTTGTATTTTAAACGGACATTAAACCCAATTTGTTTCTTTCATGATTCAGATAGAACATACAATTTTAAACAACTTTACAATTTACTTCTATTATCTAATTTGCTTCATTCTCCTGGTATCCTTTGTTGAATAGCATATCTAGATAGGCTCAGGAACTTGGAGCTAGCTGCTGATTGGTGACTAAAATTCTATGCCCATTTTCATTGGCTTTCCAATGTATTCAGCTAGCTCCAAAGAATGCATTGCTGGTTCTTCAATAAAAGATACCAAGAGAATGAAGTAAAATTGATAACAGAAGTAAAATGGAAAGTTGTATAAAAATGTATAATCTATCTGAATTAAGAAAGAAAATGTTGGGGTTTCATGTCCCTTTAAGACATACTCTTAAATGGACAATTAAGTCCTGCTGAATTGCTAAAAATATACAAAATAAATTATTGAAGAAATATTTCACACTGTAATTTTAATTTGCATTGTTTTCCAGTCCAGTAAGATACTCATTAGAAAACCTTTTGAGTATTCTTTATTATCTTTGCTGTCGTCAGTTAGGGACATCAGTAAATGAGCTGTCAAAGTGACCAGCAATCATCATGTAGAATGGTTTAGGGTCAAGGTTCTGCATTCAATAAAACCTGTCTGAGACACTGAACATTTGCTGAATTAAGCTGCTGTGTGTATCTCTCTTTATCTTTCTTTTTACGAGCTTCTCTTCTCTGTTTCTTTGTCCCTAGCTGTGCCCTCCCTCTCTTATTCTCTGGGTATCTCAGTCTGTCTGCATGTGAATCTACCGCTTTACCTGGATATTTTCCTCTGTATGTGTTTTCTATCTCCTCTGGGTTTGTGTCTCGGTACCTGTTGAGTTTTTGTGACTTTCTCTGTCTTTTTGTGTGTCTGTCGCAAATGTACAGTTATATTTTACTATTTGTGCACTTAAATTATAAACTCATACCTTTCCATGTTTTGGATGTTGTTTTCATGACTGAGATGCTGGGGGCTGTGTCAGGGACACCTCTGAGCAGAGTTGCGGAAACCAAAGCCAAGAGGTATGGATCTTTAGGAGAAACCTAGCGGGTTGTGGGGAGGATGATCATTCCAGGGCAACAATTAAATATGTTCAATATTCTTTGCACAAAAATGATGCTTACATCTAAATGTTAATAAATAGGAAATGTATGAAAATACATAAAAAATGAAAAAGAAATAGATATTTTACTGTTTTCTTCCTAATGGGAAAGAGTCCACAGCCACATTCATTACTTATGGGAAAAATAAGAATCTGGCCACCAGGTGGCAAAGACCCACCAGCCAAAGGCTTAAATACTCCTTCCACTTTCCCTATCCCCCAGTCATTCTTTGCCTTTCGTCCCAGGAGGTTGGCAGAGAAGTGTCAGAAGTTCTATTATTATACTTTAATTTAATTTATTTATATTTTTTATTTTGTCTCTTATGGAGGGTGCTACCCTTCGACAAGAGACGGGAGTTTTAAGTAGTCCTGTCAGCCTCTCGTGGAGGGCCTGGGCGAAAGTGAGAGTCCGGAGATGCAGTGGGAGCTTCCCCTGCGACACCATCCAGACTCGTATTCACAGCTCCTTTTCAGCACTTGGCGTTGCTGAACTTCGTTTTGCTACCTGCTGTCCTCTCTCAGGTCCATGGCGGAGGCAATGCTACTATTCGTCACACTTAAAGGGTCATGTTCCTGTTCCACAGCGTGGATTCCGTAAAATCGTTTCATTTTATTACGTTGCTGTAATGTGATTTGTTATGATAGTTCAGTATGGGCCTCATTTAGGCACCTTATGCTTCGATCTAGGAATCAAGGGATTATCTTCTTTTTCAGGGGGATTAGTAAACGGGATGGGGTTTGTTTATCATGTTTCTTATGTGATCATCCTGCTTGTGTACGGGAATTTGGGCTCTGAGGCAGAGACATGTATCGTTTTACTAGGCTTGACCTTGGGCTATGATTTTTTCAGACTTGTTAGTTTGCTATGGGGCCTAGTTTTGCCGCCTTTGGGTGGCGTGCTTTTTGGATTTCGGTAACCGTGCATGTTTACGCTTGGGTGGGTCTTCTTCCCCTTCCGCATTCCTGACTGAGTGGCGACGGAGGAAAGACTCTGCTCCGCTGAGGCCTGGTCATAGGAGATGGTGAGTTCCCCAGCCATTGTAGATGTCAGGTGCCAGTTTTTTTCCAAATTGCGTTCTTATTTTAAGTCTTAGCCATGGAGGATTCTAATGCTGAGACTATTTCTCTTGTTAAGTGTAGTCAGTCCACGGGTCATCCATTACTTATGGGATTATATCTCCTTCCCAACAGGAAGTTGCAAGAGGATCACCCAAGCAGAGCTGCTACATAGCTCCTCCCCTCACATGTCATATCCAGTCATTCTCTTGCAACTCAACTAGATAGGTCGTTGTGAGAGGTCTGTGGTGTTTTTAAACTTAATTTATTTCTTCAATCAAAAGTTTGTTATTTTAAATGGCACCGGAGTGTGCTGTTTGTTCTCAGGCAGTATTGGAAGAAGAATCTGCCTGCGTTTTCTATGATCTTAGCAGAAGTAACTAAGATCCACTGGCTGTTCTCGCACATTCTGAGGAGTGAGGTAACTTCAGAAAAGGGAATAGCATGCGGGACCCCCCTGCAAACGAGGTATGTGCAGTAAATTATTTTTCTAAGGAATGGAATTGACTAAGAAAATACTGCTGATACCAATGTAATGTAAGTACAGCCTTAAATGCAGTGGTAGCGACTGGTATTAGGCTGATGAGTGTATGTGCACTGAAGTAATTTTCTAGGTAATGGAATTTGACTAAGAAAATACTGTTAATACTGAAGTAATGTATGAGCCTTAACTGCAGTAAAAGCGACTGGTAGCAGGCTTATTAATAACACTTCATAACCTTTAAAATGTATGTTCAAAACGTTTACTGGCATGTTAATCGTTTTTTGTGAGGTACTTGGTGATAAAACTTATTGGGGCATGATTTTTACCACATGGCTATCGTTTATTTCTGCATAGAAACAGTTAACTAAGGTTTCCCACTGTTGTAATATGAGTGTGAGGGGCCTATTTTAGCGCTTTTTTGCGCAGTAAAAATTCAGTCACAGTCTTCCTACTTCATCCTCCATGATCCAGGACGTCTCTAGAGAGCTCAGGGGTCTTCAAAATTCATTTTGAGGGAGGTAATCAGTCACAGCAGACCTGTGACAGTGTGTTTGACTGTGATAAAAACGTTAATTGTTAAATGGATTATCCGTTTTTGGGTATTAAGGGGTTAATCATCCATTTGCTGGTGGGTGCAATCCTTTGCTAACTTAATACATGTACTGTGAAAATTTGGTTGCTATAACTAATTTGGTTCATTGTTATTTCAACTGTGACTTTTTTTTGTGCTTCTTAAAGGCGAAGTAGCGTTTTTTATATTGCTTGTAAATTTATTTGAAAGTATTTTCCAAGCTTGCTAGTCTCATTGCTAGTCTGTTTAAACATGTCTGACACAGATGAATCTGTTTGTTCACTATGTTTGAAGGCCAATGTGGAGCCCCATAGAAATATGTGTACTAAATGCATTGATGTCACTTTAAATAAAAGTCAATCTTTACATGTAAAGAAATTATCACCAGACAACGAGGGGGAAGTTATGCCGACTAACTCTCCTCACGTGTCAGTACCTTCACCTCCCGCTCAGGAGGCGCGTGATATTGTGGCACCAAGTACATCAGAGAGGCCCATACAAATCACTTTGCAAGACATGGCTACTGTTATGACAGAAGTATTATCTAAATTGCCAGAATTAAGAGGCAAGCGCGATAGCTCTGGGTTAAGGACAGAGCGCGCTGATGATGTGAGAGCCATGTCTGATACTGCGTCACAATTTGCAGAACATGAGGACGGAGAGCTTCATTCTGTGGGTGACGGATCTGATCCAGGGAGACTGGATTCAGAGATTTCTAATTTTAAATTTAAGCTTGAGAACCTCCGCATATTGCTAGGGGAGGTATTAGCGGCTCTGAATAATTGTAACACGGTTGCAATTCCAGAGAAATTATGTAGGCTGGATAGATACTATGCGGTACCGGTGTGTACTGACGTTTTTCCTATACCTAAAAGGCTTACAGAGATTATTAGCAAGGAGTGGGATAGACCCGGTGTGCCCTTTTCCCCTCCTCCTATATTTAGGAAAATGTTTCCAATAGACGCCACCACATGAGACTTATGGCAGACGGTCCCTAAGGTGGAGGGAGCAGTTTCTACTTTGGCTAAGCGTACCACTATCCCGGTGGAGGATAGTTGTGCTTTTTCGGATCCAATGGATAAAAAATTAGAAGGTTACCTTAAGAAAATGTTTGTTCAACAAGGTTTTATCTTACAGCCCCTTGCATGCATTGCGCCTGTCACTGCTGCTGCGGCATTCTGGTTTGAGTCTCTGGAAGAGGCCATTCGCACAGCTCCATTGGATGAGATTATGAACAAGCTTAAAGCACTTAAGCTAGCTAACGCATTTGTTTCTGATGCCGTTGTACATTTAACCAAACTAATGGCTAAGAACTCTGGATTTGCCATCCAAGCGCGCAGAGCGCTTTGGCTTAAATCCTGGTCAGCTGATGTGACTTCTAAATCTAAATTACTTAATATTCCTTTCAAGGGGCAGACCTTATTCGGGCCCGGCTTGAAAGAAATTATTGCTGATATTACTGGAGGTAAGGGTCATATTCTTCCTCAGGACAAGGCCAAATCAAAGGCCAAACAGTCTAATTTTCGTGCCTTTCGTAACTTCAAGGCAGGAGCAGCATCAACTTCCTCCGCTCCAAAACAGGAAGGAACTGTTGCTCGTTACAGACAGGGCTGGAAAGCTAACAAGTCCTGGAACAAGGGCAAGCAGGCCAGAAAACCTGCTTCTGCCCCTAAGACAGCATGAAGAGAGGACCCCCTATCCGGAAACGGATCTAGTGGGGGGGGGGGGCAGACTATCTCTCTTCGCCCAGGCTTGGGCAAGAGATGTCCAGGATCCCTGGGCGTTGGAGATCATATCTCAGGGATACCTTCTGGACTTCAAAGCTTCTCCTCCACAAGGGAGATTTCATCTTTCAAGGTTATCAGCAAACCAAATAAAGAAAGAGGCGTTTCTACGCTGTGTACAAGACCTCTTATTAATGGGGGTGATCCACCCAGTTCCGCGGACGGAACAAGGGCAAGGATTTTACTCAAATCTGTTTGTGGTCCCCAAGAAGGAGGGAACCTTCAGACCAATCTTGGACCTAAAAATCTTAAACAAATTCCTAAGAGTTCCATCATTCAAAATGGAAACTATTCGAACCATCCTACCCATGATCCAAGAGGGTCAATACATGACCACAGTGGACTTAAAGGATGCCTACCTTCACATACCGATTCACAAAGATCATTATCGGTACCTAAGATTTGCCTTTCTAGACAGGCATTACCAGTTTGTAGCTCTTCCCTTCGGGTTAGCTACGGCCCCGAGAATTTTTACAAAGGTTCTGGGCTCTATTCTGGTGGTACTAAGACCGTGAGGCATAGCGGTGGCTCCGTACCTAGACGACATTCTGATACAAGCGTCAAGTTTTCAAATTGCCAAGTCTCATACAGAGATAGTTCTGGCATTTCTGAGGTCGCATGGGTGGAAGGTGAATGTGGAAAAGAGTTCTCTATTACCACTCACAAGGGTTCCCTTCCTAGGGACTCTTATAGATTCTATAGAGATGAAAATTTACCTGACGGAGTCCAGGTTATTAAAGCTTCAAAATGCTTGCCGTGCCCTTCATTCCATTCCACACCCGTCAGTAGCTCAGTGCATGGAAGTAATCGGCTTAATGGTAGCGGCAATGGACATAGTACCATTTGCGCGCCTGCATCTCAGACCGCTGCAATTGTGCATGCTAAGTCAGTGGAATGGGGATTACTCAGATTTGTCCCCTCTACTAAATCTGGATCAAGAGACCAGAGATTCTCTTCTATGGTGGCTTTCTCGGCCCCATCTGTCCAAGGGGATGACCTTTCGCAGGCCAGATTGGACGATTGTAACAACAGACGCCAGCCTTCTAGGTTGGGGCGCAGTCTGGAATTCCCTGAAGGCTCAGGGATCATGGACTCAGGAGGAGAAACTCCTCCCAATAAATATTCTGGAGTTGAGAGCAATATTCAATGCTCTTCTAGCTTGGCCTCAGTTAGCAACTCTGAGGTTCATCAGATTTCAGTCGGACAACATCACGACTGTGGCTTACATCAACCATCAAGGGGGAACCAGGAGTTCCCTAGTGATGTTGGAAGTCTCAAAGATAATTCGCTGGGCAGAGTCTCACTCTTGCCACCTGTCAGCGATCTACATCCCAGGCGTGGAGAACTGGGAGGCGGATTTTCTAAGTCGCCAGACTTTTCATCCGGGGGAGTGGGAACTTCATCCGGAGGTCTTCGCTCAACTGATTCATCGTTGGGGCAAACCAGGTCTGGATCTCATGGCGTCTCACCAGAACGCCAAGCTTCCTTGTTACGGATCCAGGTCCAGGGACCCGGGAGCGGTGCTGATAGATGCTCTGACAGCCCCTTGGGTCTTCAACATGGCTTATGTGTTTCCACCATTTCCGATGCTTCCTCGACTGATTGCCAAGATCAAACAGGAGAGAGCATCGGTGATTCTGATAGCGCCTGTGTGGCCACGCAGGACCTGGTATGCAGACCTAATGGACATGTCGTCCTGTCCACCATGGTCTCTACCTCTGAGGCAGGACCTTCTAATTCAGGGTCCTTTCAACCATCCAAATCTAATTTCTCTGAGGCTGACTGCATGGTGATTGAACGCTTGATTCTATCAAAGCGTGGCTTCTCGGAGTCGGTTATTGATACCTTAATACAGGCTAGGAAACCTGTTACCAGAAAAATTTACCATAAGATATGGCGTAAATATTTATATTGGTGCTTATCCAAGAGTTACTCATGGAGTAAGGTTAGGATTCCTAGGATATTGTCTTTTCTACAAGAGGGTTTAGAAAAGGGCTTATTTGCTAGTTCGTTAAAGGGACAGATTTCTGCTCTGTCTATTCTTCTACACAAACGTCTGGCAGAAGTTCCAGACGTTCAGGCTTTTTGTCAGGCTTTGGCTAGGATTAAGCCTGTGTTTAAGACTGTTGCTCCGCCGTGGAGCTTAAACTTAGTTCTTAACGTTCTGCAAGGCGTTCTATTTGAACCCCTTCATTCCATTGATATCAAGCTGTTATCTTGGAAAGTTCTGTTTTTGATGGCTATTTCCTCGGCTCGAAGACTCTCTGAGTTATCTGCCTTACATTGTGATTCTCCTTATCTGATTTTTCATTCAGACAAGGTAGTTCTGCGTACTAAACCTGGGTTCTTACCTAAGGTAGTTTCTAACAGGAATATCAATCAAGAGATTGTTGTTCCATCATTGTGTCCTAACCCTTCTTCAAAGAAGGAACGACTTTTGCATAATCTGGACGTAGTCCGTGCCCTGAAGTTCTATTTGCAGGCAACTAAAGATTTTCGTCAAACTTCTTCCCTGTTTGTCGTTTACTCTGGACAGAGGAGAGGTCAAAAGGCTTCGGCTACCTCTCTCTCCTTTTGGCTTCGTAGCATAATACGTTTAGCCTATGAGACTGCTGGACAGCAGCCTCCTGAAAGAATTGCAGCTCATTCCACTAGAGCTGTGGCTTCCACCTGGGCCTTTAAGAATGAGGCCTCTGTTGAACAGATTTGCAAGGCTGCAACTTGGTCTTAACTTCACACTTTTTCAAACTTTTACAAATTTGACACTTTTGCTTCTTCGGAGGCTATTTTTGGGAGAAAGGTTCTTCAGGCAGTGGTTCCTTCCGTTTAGAGTTCCTGCCTTGTCCCTCCCATCATCCGTGTACTTTAGCTTTGGTATTGGTATCCCATAAGTAATGGATGACCCGTGGACTGACTACACTTAACAAGAGAAAACATAATTTATGCTTACCTGATAAATTTATTTCTCTTGTAGTGTAGTCAGTCCACGGCCCGCCCTGTCTTTTAAGGCAGATCTAAATTTTAATTAAAACTCCAGTCACCACTGCACCCTATGGTTTCTCCTTTCTCGTCTTGTTTCGGTCGAATGACTGGATATGACCTGTGAGGGGAGGAGTTATGTAGCAGCTCTGCTTGGGTGATCCTCTTGCAACTTCCTGTTGGGAAGGAGATATAATCCCATAAGTAATGGATGACCCGTGGACTGACTACACTACAAGAGAAATAAATTTATCAGGTAAGCATAAATTATGTTTTTAATATCTGATTCTGAATCGTCCTCAGCTGAGGACTGTAATTTTGTCCTGTTATCGCAAGCTTGCCAATCTTGTCTCTCGTGCCCGCATGGTTTGCCGGGTCCCTTCGGGCTTGGGGGGGCCCTGGACCTTCTGAGTCACCAGCTCCTGGGGGCTCTGTTCCTCAGGAGGTGCCTTCCCAATCGCACACTCCCTTTATTTACCTTTTGCGGGTGACCCCGATGTTAATGTCTCCTCCGCACAGGGTGGAATTTTTACCCCAGAGATGGCGAGACATTTTCGTTTTAATGGCGCTGATTCGCCTACAGGACCCTGAGGTTTCCTTGCAGTTATGTGCCGGCCGGCCTATCCTGGGTGTTCAGACTGTGAATGGCATCATTGTTTTTCCCCCAGGGTTGATTATGCCCCATGTTGTTCTTTTCGCTACAGGATTGTGCGGCTGCGCGTAAATACAAAAAGTGTGATAAATCAGCAGCGCCCAAAAACAACAAAGATCAGATATGTTCCCTTAAACATAAATAGAATAAATGTGAGCAAATGATTATGTGTAAATAATCAAATACAAGTGCAAAAACACAACAATATATGTCCCACACACTGGGTGGTGTGAGATAAACTCATATACAAAAATGTCAATCAAACCGGTATCAGGTGTGTGACCCAAAAAGTCCAAAGTTGATGGTATGGCAGCATAAGACTTCTTCCAAAAATGAAGGCAATTCAAACGTGGCAAATCTGTATAGAATACAATAAAGAAGAAGGCGCCAACATAGTGTGAATCTGTATTGAAAGTTGTTCACTCCCCACACATATATGGTACTTACGAGAAGTAAAGCACTTGAGAAGTGCTACAACGACTTTCTGGAGCATTAACAGCTGTCCAGGTAGCTGATCTCTCGTCCTCAAAGTGAGCTCCTAATACTGTGTACGGTCTGCAGCAATTTGCAGCTTGAACCCTTTCACCTGCTCCTTTCTCTCGCTGTGTAATATGAGAGATGCCCAAACCAGGTGGGCTGGTAGCTATGATCGGATTTCAAGTGTTTATTAAAATAACGATTCCTGTAACATATATCACTCAGCCGTGATCAGATATGGTTAAAAACAAATGTTTATTTCATAAACATATATCACAACGCGTTTCCCGGTCTACCTTGACCGCTTCCTCAGGTGAATAAACCATATCTAAAATACACAGCTTATATTGGCCTAACTCGGCGTTCAAGCCGAATTAAAGCGCATGCGTGAAGGAGTATACAATCCCCATAGCGAACAGGGGTGTGTATCACCGTTAGAATGATTGGTCATCTGCATGAAACAACAGACCAACCACAGAGTACTGTGGTGACACACCTCCAACGTATGGGTAAGTGTATATCCTTTAGTTTCTGGTATGCTGGTTTCTGCAAATATCGTAATATCATTTAAAAGACAGATGATTATTAGTTCTTCTATGATAATATACATAAAATTACCGAAAGTGGCTATTTGTGTAATAGCGTTACTAGGTTATAAATGCGTGCGTTCTAGCGTCTCATGGGGATAGTACTCCTTCATGCATTTACAAAAATTACTGTACTATATATCAGAGACAATAATTCATAACTCCATGGTCTAAAATGTACAAAATCTAATGCTGTATAAAAATATATATAAATATATATGAAAATAATGTGAAGATATAATGATAAAAAAAATATATATTAAAATATTACCCCTAATGACAAAGATAACAAATGTGAATACTCCTAAACTAATGTAAATACCTATAAACAATGATATTGCTCATTATATATAAAAATATATTAGTCTATGTGTACTGTTGTTAATACAGATTGCATCATGTAATACAGCTGTCCCACTCAAATTCTCTCTCTGGGGTTTCGTAGTGAGATCTATAATAGTTGGTGGTATATTATAATGTATCTGAACACAGCCTATTAAATGGAAAACTAATACTAGGGAATAATTACTGATAATAAGATAAACTATTAGCTCATAACTAAATAGGACTATGACCTAGTAAAATGCCGCCATATCAAGATTCTCATTAAGACCATATGGATTTAATGTTTTTAATTTCAATACAGATTCACACTATGTTGGCGCCTTCTTCTTTATTGTATTCTATACAGATTTGTGCGGCTGCGCGTCCTACTACAACGTATGTTTGATTTATTGGGAGATCCTTTCCTGTATCATCAGGGATCTTCTCAGGGTTCTGTGAGATAGACTAATAGGGTGTGTTTTTCCCCGGTCAGTCTCATACAAGCATTCCCAGTTGTTTTTTTTAAGGTTACGGTCTCTGTCTGACAGGTACTACAGAGGCATGGTGACTTTGGGGCAGATGCCTGATGGTGCCCTTGTTTTGTTTTTTTATCCGGTCAGGAATATTTACTTTCTGTTTTTTCTTCCCTATGGGAATTCTGGGATTGCTCGACTTACGTTCTTTTATAGAACTTGTTTCCGGATTTTGTCCGGAGTTGTTTGTATGCCTTGTGGCTTGTTCGTGACGCACGTTTGGCCTGGCTGGTCCGGCGGGACTTGCTGGTTCACTTGTTCAGTTGTTCGTTTTTGTTTTGTTTTTCCATAAAAAATAAAAAAAACTACACTTATACTTAATTTACACCTGAGGGTCTGGATGTTGGAAGCGCTTGGGCTGGCCTGTGGCAGTTCTTCTTCACCATAGGGCCAGTGGGGTCTCACTGTGTTCCTTTGCAGCCCCGGTGGAGGGGTGTGGTCCTTCATACTTTGTGCAGTTATGGCATTTCGAGATGCTTTTTGACTCATGGTCATTGTCTAGTTTGAATGATCTGTGGACTCTTTAGGAGTATGGCACCATTTTGAATGGACATGTGATGTAGTGGTTAGCTCTATCGCTCCTGCAGTAGAAGGTTGTGGGTTTGAACCCAGGCGTAAAGATGCTGCCTTCTGATCTGAAGTATCCTGGTGTCCGCTATGCTTCCACAGCGGTAGTTGTTTCTAAGGGGACGTTTAGAGGTTTTCACTATCTTCGCCTCTGGGAGCTTTTATGCTCGGTTTGTGTGGTTCACCTTTTTCAGGTGCTGTCACTAGGATTCATAGATCATTATGTCACCCCTTTTAGGGTTTAGGACCAGGTTGACCTCTGTCCTAGGATCTAGTGTCCGTTGGATCAGTGTTGCGGTTTTAATCGCAGTGTCTCCTCTGCGGAGATAGTCGGTCGGATCAGACTCAGGGAGTTTTCTTTGGGTCCTCTCTATTAGATCCAGTGGGAATCTGGAAGTGGATCTAGGGCTCTGGCGGTCTGGTTCCTCCTATCTTTTTTGTCCCTGTGTTTCCTTGAAACGTAGGGTTGGGATTAGGGTGCGCTCCTTTGTCTCTCATTTATGGGGAGTTTGGAAGTTTCCGGTTAAATACCCGGTTGTGAAGCTGGGCTTTGAATTTTGTCTCCATAAGACGGCCCTGCTGTTCGCCTTATGTCCTGGTCTCGTTCTCGACCTGTAGGGTTAATGATTAGCATGTTGTTTTTTTCCCCCGCTCTGTATTTTAGTCGCCTGACTGGCTTAGGGGGCTCGAGAGATTGTCTCTCAGAGGTTGGGATTGTTGTCACCCATTTCTAGGTGGTTTATCTCAGGGTTCTAGTCGTCTTTTTTTAAGTGACTGATTATTCCCCCCTTTTTCTTGAGTGGAGGTGTGTGCCGGTTGCTGGCCGTTGTGGCCTGTTGGCTTGTCCGGCTACCGGTCAATTGGATGGGTTGTTTTTGAATCACTGCACTAACCCTAGCTAAGTTTATAGGCTGTGTGGACAGCAATGCTTTGGCGTTCAGGGAGTCTGCTGAAGAGCAGACTTCAAGGATTTTGCAGTCAAAACCAGTTACTGTTATCTGCTCCTCGGCTGCTAGTTAACTTGGCTGCTAGTTAGCTGTTTTTGGTACTAGTTGGGAATCCTCTGGGGGAGTTGGATCCTTGGGTTCCTTCTGCTGCTGGGGATTTGATTAGAGATGAGGTTCTGCTGCTCTGTGGCCTGTAGGGGCTGTGCTGTCTTGGTTGCACAGGAGCAAGGTGGGGTATTTCTTTTTATAGGAAGGGCTCCGCTTCTTGCTCGCACCACTAGCTTCTCCTTTATATCCGGCATCTTTTTCATTGATTTTTTTTTCCATCTCTGGAATTAGTCCTTGCTAGTACGGCACCCTCAGTCTCCTGTGGTCTGGGGTGCGGGACCGGGTTTTGTCTTCTCCTGTTAGCTTGTAAGGGTTTTTTCCCTTGGTGACCGGTTTTTCATAGGAGTGCCATTGGTCCCTTGTCAGGGTGCCAGGAATCAGACTGAGACGAGAAGTGCAAAAATAATCACACCTTTATTAATAGCAAAAAATAATAAAAAGTCCACAAGTCAAATAACAAGCCAGGAGTCAAAACCAGAGCTGGTAGTCAGATGAGCCGAGTCAGGAGCCAAAGCGAATAGTCAGACGAGCCGAGTCAGGAACAAGGAGAACAGCAGGGATCAGGATCCACAATTCTGAGACTGCAACCAGTCTGGCCATAAAAGGGCCATAAAAGGGCATGCAGGAAATGAGCAGCATCACACACTATGCACCAGAGTCAGCAAGAGAGGTGAGTAAAATGGCTGCCTGCAGCACATGGCAAACAAAACAGGGACAAAAAACCTGACATCCCTGCCCCTTTTCCGGTCCTTGAGATCTGTTTGTTCTCTTCAGGTTTTTCTCTTGTATTCTGCTGTGGTTCCAGTCATTGGGACATGGGTTAGAGTACGTCTGTCAAACGGAGTTGGGTTGTCTTCCTGACGACCTGTGGGTTTCCTCCTTCTGGCTTGTATTCCCTTCAGGAATGGTTTGTCGGGTCCCCTAGTTGGTTGAGGGGCTGCTGCTGGGCTGTTGCCTAGAGAGATAGTGTCCTTGGGGACCGTGATCTTGGTTACGTCTATTCGTGGTGACCATTCAGGTTCTATGACCTGTTGGTAGATTTGCGTTTTTGGAGCTGCCTTTTTTGCAAGGGGTTCTTGTTCCCTGTTTTCAGAAGAAACAGGGTTTTTTGTTTTGGGAATGTGTCTTTTGGGTGGTGCCTTCATGTGGTCCGCCTCTTACCCTTCCTTTTTGGCATTCTGTGTCCTCTTGGCTTGGGTATAAATTTCCCATAAGTAATGAATGCGGCTGTGGACTCTTTCCCATTAGGAAGAAAAACATAAATTATGCTTACCTGATAATTTCCTTTTCTTCTGTGGGAAAGAGTCAACAGCCCCCCGCGCGTTTTCTTTTTTGAGGCGTTGTTGTTTTTTATCTTCTGGCACCCTTTTCCTTGTTCCTTGGCTGAATGACTGGGGGATAGGGGAAGAGGGAGGAGTATTTATGCCTTTGGCTGGTGGGTCTTTGGCTCCTCCTGGTGGCCAGGTTCTTATTTTTCCCATAAGTAATGAATGCGGCTGTGGACTCTTTCCCACGGAAGAAAAGGAAATTTGTTTTAAAAAAATATTCTTTTTCAGAGCCCCCATTTCCCAAAAATTGTCTTAAAGGGACAGTCAACACAAAAATTGTTATTGTTTAAAAAGATAGATAATGCCTTTTTATTACCCATTTCCTAGCTTTGACAACCAACATGGTTATATTAACATACTTTATAACCTTTAAACCTCCAAATTTCTGTCTGTTTCTAAGTCCCTAAAGACATCCCCATGATTACTTGCTTAAATGCAAGTCAATAGAAAAAGTCATGTGATCAGGGGGCCGTCAGAAGATGCTTAAGGGCATATTTACCAATGTGCAAGCGGACATGATACGAAGTAGCATACGCTGTCGGCATTTATCATTGCACCAGCAGTTCTTGTGAACTGCTGGTGCAATGCCGCCCCCTGCAGATTCGCGGCCAATCCTTGGCCGCTAGCCGGGGGTGTCAATTAACCCGATCGTATTTCTGTCCGCGGCCTCAGTGCAGGTGGACAAGTTATGGAGCAGCAGTCTTTAGACCGCTGCTTCATAACTTCTGTTTCCGGTAAGCCTGAAGGCTCGCCGGAAACAGGGGGCATCAAGCTCCATACGGAGCTTGATAAATATGCCCCTTAGAAACAAGGTAATCACAGAGGTAAAAATTATATTAATATAACCATGTTTTCTGTGCAAAACTGGGGAATGGGTAATAAAGGGATTATCTATCTTTTAAAACAATAACATTTTTTGAGTTGACTTTCCCTTTAAAGAAACTTATGTGTGCAACTGTAAAATGTTCTAATGCACTAGAACATTTTACTATTGCACTTCAGCATACCTTTAATTGTGTTTAATCCTCGCAATGTATGGCAGCTCCTGCTGCTGGAGTAAAACACATAGTTAAAGTCAGGCAGTAGTTCTATAGTAAAATGGTGTAGGGGCTCCCAAATGTTTAATAGAAGGCCTCTCACCAATTGCTGGATTGGTTGAGGACCACAACTTTATAATTTATGTCAGCTGCTCAGTGATGCTGAGAGCCAAACAAGAACCCTAGGGGCTACCTGTGGCTCATGGGTCTTAGGTTTGTACGTACAGGAATGGAACAGCACTACTAAAAGGTGCAGGTAGGACAAGAGACCCTGCCCAGTCTTTACAGTGTATACTGAATAGCAAAGACGTCCACAGCACTCAGGGTCTTAGATTTGACAATACTGCTCAAATATCCAGGTGAATTGGTTCTAACATATGTCACATACTCATCCTTTTGGTTTCTATTGGTGACCTCTCTTATGCACAGTTTTTTCCTGATTGCTGTTTGTGAAATAGTCATCCTTTAGAGATCGTTTTGTTATGCTGTACAAGGTATAATGTGTTTAGTTCCCTCATTCTACTGTCACACGATGCATATTCTCAGGCTGCTGGTGTTTCATTTGATTTGTATCTGTAGGGCTCTACTTTCAGTTGATGATTATAAATCCTGTATTTATTGCTTGCCTGTGTTTACACCTGGTGACTGTGGTAAGATACTGGGCCAGCTTGTGCCCCCTGTTAGGGCCCTGTAACATTCCAGCTGTTGATGTTATCTCTTGCTTTTAATATGACGTGCAGCTCTTCTACAAAGTGACGTGCAAAGCCTCTCTATTCCCTTGTTCTCTGCTCTGTCTTTCTGTTCCTTCTATCTGACCTCTCTTTTCTCTCATTATTTCTCAGTTCATCTCTCTCACGGTCTCTTCTGATTCTCCTGTCTGTCTTTCTCTCTCATTACATTTGGTTTTACCTCAGCATCACAATTTAAAGTGGTGTAAACCATTTGTGTCATTGTTCATGAGGTGACATAGCAGGTCATGTGCTTGTTTCTGCATAGATAGCAATAATGGAAATTTCCAAGGTTTCTTCAGCACTCGTTAGGGGTCCTCTGCGGGGGGGGGGGGGGGGGGTTGCATGTTTCCATAGAAGTTTTGTTTCAATCTTCATAGCACTTTGTTAGGGTTAAGAACAGATGAATTATATTGCCTTGAACTAATTTATGCAGTTGTGACATTGGAAAGCTAACTAGTGATCTCATAATATAGAGCCTGTGTGTGTGTCTCTACAATAAGAAAAACATTATGATTAAGGGCTGTGAGTAGCCCAAAATGTTGCTGTTTTTGGATGTGATTCCCTAATAAAGAAACATTTTTGTACGTGTATACATCAGTACTAATCTTATTTTTCTTTTTGTGGATGTAACTTTGGGGTATGCAGAACCTTTTACTATCTTTATAAAGTGTGCTGTTCTTCATATATTTTTGAATGGGTCTCTCCCTCATTTCTACATCTCTCCAATGTGCTCATGTTTAGCTTTGGTGCTCTTGCCTACGCTCTACTGGCATTTTAACCACAATGCCTGTTCTTTTCTGTGTCTACTGGCATTATAACCACCATGCCTGTTCTTGCCTGTGTCTACTGGCATTATAACCACCATGCCTGTTCTTGCCTGTGTCTACTGACATTATAACCACCATGCCTGTTCTTGCCTGTGTCTACTGACATTATAACCACGATGCCTGTTCTTGCCTGTGTCTACTGACATTATAACCACAATGCCTGTCCTTCCCTGTGTCTACTGACATTAAAACCTAAATGCCTGTCCTTCCCTGTGTCTACTGACATTATAACCACAATGCCTTTTCTTGCCTGTGCCTACTGACATTATAACCACAATGCCTGTTCTTGCCTGTGTCTACTGGCATTATAACCACCATGCCTGTTCTTGCCTGTGTCTACTGACATTATAACCACCATGCCTGTTCTTGCCTGTGTCTACTGACATTATAACCACCATGCCTGTTCTTGCCTGTGTCTACTGACATTATAACCACCATGCCTGTTCTTGCCTGTGTCTACTGACATTATAACCTCAATGCCTGTCCTTCCCTGTGTCTACTGACATTATAACCACAATGCCTTTTCTTGCCTGTGCCTACTGACATTATAACCACAATGCCTGTTCTTGCCTGTGTCTACTGACATTATAACCATGATGCCTGTTCTTGCCTGTGTCTACTGACATTATAACCATGATGCCTGTTCTTGCCTGTGCCTACTGACATTATAACCATGATGCCTGTCCTTCCCTGTGTCTACTGACATTATAACCACAATGCCTGTTCTTGCCTGTGCCTACTGACATTATAACCGTCATGCCTGTGCTTACTGACATTATAACCTCAATGCCTGTTCTTGCCTGTGCCTACTGACATTATAACCACAATGCCTGTGTCTACTGACATTATAACCACGATGCCTGTCCTTCCCTGTGTCTACTGACATTATAATCACCATGCCTGTTCTTGCCTGTGTCTACTGACATTATAACCATAATGCCTGTCCTTCCCTGTGTCTACTGACATTATAACCACAATGCCTGTTCTTGCCTGTGTCTACTATCATTATAACCGCAATGCCTGTTCTTGCCTGTGTACTGCACTTTTGTCTCTTTGAACATGGATTTCTTATTTGAATACTGTGCTTATAGTGGCATATAATATTTTGTTTTAATGTCATCTTTAGCTGCAGGCTATTATGACTTCAGAATTTGATGAATTTTAAAAGGTAGAAGAGGGGCATTAGTGTACAACAGGAATATGGGGGAATCGTTCTCCAACTAGAGGTGGTGATTAAATACTCATTGTCAGAAGGAAGCAGCACTGTCAAATAACAGTACAGAAAAGTGCTTTCTCTATATAAAATCTCTGTTCCTGTCCTCCCCACTCTGCAGGAAAAGGCAATGTTAGAAAGGGCAGTATTATAATGGTCCTTCATCTCATTTTGGGTTTTTGAATATCGTTCACATGTATGTTTAATTTGTGATTATCCACTGCTCACTGTCCTTGTATTTTCCTTGGTAATTCCATCTTTTATATCTACCATTTTTAGAAGTGTTTGAATGCTCATTGAATGTAGATGGAGAAGACACCACTCTGCTAGTGATGGATTCATGGGAAAGTGAAAGACAGGTAAGAACAGTGGTTTGTGGTGTTTGGTAGATGCTCCTGTCCCTGGTAGTTATCAGTGTATGTTTTTACAGAGGTCCAATGGAGGCAGTGACAACCCTATGCGAACAGGTAATGCATATATCATTGTGTATTCAATCACGGATCGAGCAAGCTTTGAGAGTGCCTCAGAACTTCGAATACAACTTCGACGTACCCGTCAATCAGAAAATATTCCGATAATCCTTGTAGGGAATAAGACGGATCTGGTGCGCAGCAGGGAAGTGTCTGTAGAAGGTGAGAGAAGGTGCTTCTGTCAAATTCTGATCACAGACACACCTTTTTACGTCTCCAGCTTTATTCTTTCCTTTATCCTCACTTTTCACAGCCCCAACCATTTTTTCTGACTTTTCATCCTGCAACGTATACCCATTTGCTCTGTTTACAGACAGTTGTACCTGTTTGCATGTCTACTGTCCAGAGATAGCTGCGCTCTTATTAATATACTTTTCTTCCTAATTGGAAAGAGTCCACAGCTGCATTCATTACGTTTGGGAAATAAGAACCTGGCCACCAGGAGGAGGCAAAGACACCCCAGCCAACGGCTTAAATACTCCTACCACTTCCCTCATCCCCCGTCATTCTTTGCCTTTCGTCCCAGGAGGTTGGCAGAGAAGTGTCAGAATTTGTTTTGTCTCTTATGGAGGGTACTACTCTTCGTAATGGGACAGGAGTTTTAAGTAGCCCTATAAGCTTCTCAGTGAGGGCCTGGGTGAGTCCGGAGATGCAGGGAGAGTTCTCTTTTGCGACACCATCCCGACTCATATTAACAGTTTCTACAGCAATCTGTGTTGACGAGTTTCGCAGACTGTTTTTTCTCTCAAGTCCATGCCAGGAGCGATGCTACGACCTGTCACACTTGAAAGGCCGTGTTCCTGTTCCACGGCATAGATTCTGGTAAGATCGTTCATTTTTTTATTACATAATGTTAACACAGAAGACAGGGTCACAGAGGGTCACAGTGTCTTTTATCTTTATAGAATCAAGGGTTAATATCTCCTTAGGGGGATTATTGAACAGTGGGGAATAATAATCTTATATGTTTATTTGTTTTATGCTGCTTTATGTGTGAGATGTTAGGCTCATAGGCTGTTATGGAATATACAGGTTTCACTTTCACTTTGAGAGCCATGCAGCTTACAAGCTTGGAGTGCTTTCTCTTATAGCAGGGACAGTCCTGCATTGTGTACTATGTGATTCATTCCCTCTTTCCTGACCGGACTATCAGAGAGGAGTCATAAATCTCTGTACTGTCTAGGTCATAGGAGGTGGTGAGTGTATAAAGGTGCCATTTAATCTATCTAGTCCGTATTAAAGGCGTAAGCTATGGAGGACTGATATGTTAGAGGATACTCCCTCTTTAATTAAATCTAATACCTGTGTTTATTGTAACCCTTACCTTTCTCCAGAACACTGTCCACACTCAAGCCTTCATTGATTCAGGGGCAGCTGGAAACTTTCTGGATCACTGTTTTATGATTCAAGCTGGCTTGCCTCTTCTGCAGAAAAGACATTGTCTCAAAACAACTACTCTGGATGGCACCCCCTTGGTTCAGGGTTGATCCATTTTGAGTCAGCACCCCTGACCCTGACTGTGGGAGTCCTTCATACCAAACAGCTCCAGTTCAAGGTCATTCATTCTCCAGCACAGCCTGGCATCCTTGGTCTTCCTTGGCTTCGTATACACAATCCACAGTTTGACTGGGGTGAAGGACAACTGGCCTCCTGGTGTGCCTCCTGTTTCAATTCCTGCCTTGCTAAAGTCACTCCTTTACTCCATATCCCCATAGCCAGTATACAGACTCCTCCAAACCTTCCCTCTTTATATACGGACTTCGCAGATGTGTTTGAGAAAAAGGCAGCCAACATATTACCACCCCACCGTCCCTATGACTGCAAAATTGACCTCTTTCCTGGAGCCCCACTTCCTAAAGGGAGGACTTATCCACTTTCCAAAGCTGAAACCAAATCTATGGAGGAATATATCCAAGAAAATCTAGCTAAAGGCTTCATTTGCCCTTCCTCCTCTCCTGCTGGAGCAGGCTTCTTTTTCGTCAATAAGAAGGATGGTGGGCTCAGACCCTGCATCGACTACAGGGCCTTGAACAACATAACTATCAAGAACCGCTATCCCATTCCTTTGATCACGAGCTCTATGACTCGCTCCAGAATGCTTGCTTCTTCACCAAGTTAGACTTACGTGGGGCATACAGATATATCCAGCTCCTCATCCTCCTCCGCTCCTGGTCCGTGGTGACCCTGAATATGGGGTTGCTAAGATCCTGGACTCCAGATACAGGTGCAGACAACTGCAGTATCTGGTACATTGGAAGGGTTACTCTGTGGCGAATCGTTCCTGGGTTCCTGCCCGTGATGTGCATGCTCCCTCCTTGGTCTCTAGATTCCATGCTGCTCAACCTTTGAGGCCGACTCAGGTTCCCGGAGGGAACCCTTGAGAGGGGGGCTATGTCGTGCTGCGCCACTCTAGCTGTTGCTAGGGATGCGGCGCCTGCTGTCTGCTTGATGCCTAGGGGGGAGTCGACTCACTGCATGCGGCGGTGACGTCATCGCCGCACGCTTCCCCCTGCAGAAGCCGGTCTGGATCTCCTGTGGCACAAATCCTGCACCTATGTAAGTAACGTCAGTCCTACTTATCATTGCCCAATTATAGGTGTTACTTACTGTTCTCCTGGGTGTTATTGATTTGTATGCTGGATTGTTATTTTATTGCTGACCCCTGCTTGTCTGACCACTCTGCCTCTTTAACCCTCTACCTGTTAACCCCTATCTGCCCTGGATTGCCTCACTGTTGCCAAACCCTGCCTGACTGACCAGCCTAGTGGTTTACCCCTGGACTGCCTTACTGTTGCCGAACCCTGCCTGCCTGACCACCCTAGTGGTTTTTCTCTGGTTTCTTGCCTGTTTCCGCCAAGGACTGTCCTGCCTGTGGTGAGTGCCATTTATCTCATCTTGCAAACCTACTCTGCTCTGGGATATTCCCTATCATTCTGGCTCGACGCCGGGATAACAAGACTACTGGCCGAGTTCGGTCTGATAGAGGAGTATCCCATGAGCATTACATCTGGTTGCTCCGGTGTGGCCACGGAGGACGTGGTTTGCGGATCTGATCAGGATGTCATTGTCTCCTCCTTGGAGGTTGCCCTGTCGCAGAGATCTGCTGGTTCAGACTCCTTTTCTACACCAAAATCTCGATTCTCTGAGACTGACTGCGTGGTGATTGAACGCCTAGTCTTGGCCAAGAGAGGTTTTTCAGAGAAAGTAATTGATACTCTCATCCAGTCCAGGAAGCCGGTCACTCGTCGCATCTATCATAAAGTGTGGATGACCTACTTATCCTGGTGTGAGGACCGTGGATATCCCTGGCACAAGGTTAGGGTATCCAGGATTCTGGCTTTTCTCCAGGATGGACTGAATAAAGGTCTTGCTGCCAGTTCCTTAAAGGGACACATTTCTGCATTATCGGTGCTGTTACACAAGAAGCTAGCGGAGCTTTCTGATATTCAGTCCTTTGTTCAGGCTCTGTCTAGGATCAGACCTGTCTTTAGAAATTCTGCTCTTCCTTGGAGCTTAAACTTGGTTCTTAAGGTTTTGCAGAGGGCTCCGTTTGAGCCTATACATGCACTTGACATTAAGATTATTTCCTGGAGTTAGCGGCCTTGCAATCTGAGCCCCCTTACCTGTTTTTTCATGCTGATAAGGCTGTGCTTTGCACTGGGTTGGGTTTTCTTTCCAAGGTGGTGTCAGATCGTAACGTTTATCAGGAGATAGTAATTCCTTCACTGTGTCCTAACCCTTCTTCGTTTAAGGAGAGGTTACTGCATAACTTGGATGTGGTTCGAGCCTTGAAGTTTTATCTTTAGGCCACAAAGGATTTCAGACAGACCTCATCTTTATTTGTGGTGTATTCAGGGAAGCATAGGGGGCAGAGGGCCTCCTCCACTTCTCTGTCTTTTTGGTTGAGGAGCATTATCCGTTTGGCCTATGAGACAGTAGGACATATGCCTCCTCAGAGGATTACGGCTAACTCAACTAGAGCTGTGGCTTCTTCTTGGGCCTTTAAGAATGAGGCCTCTGTGGAGCAGATTTGTAACGTGGCTACTTGTTCCTCCTTACATACTTTTACAAAGTTTTACAAATTTTATGTTTTTGCTTCAGTGGAAGCTTTTTTTGGGAGAAAGGTTCTACAGGTTGTGGTGCCCTCAGTTTAGGGTCCGCCTCCTTTTACCCTCCCGTTTTTGTTCATTCAGTGTCCTCTAGAGCTTGGGTATTTGTTCCCACAAGTAATGAATGAAGCAGTGGACTCTCCTCCCATTAAGATGGAAAACATAAATTATGCTTACCTGATAATTTCATTTCCATCTGTGGGAGGAGAGTCCACTGCTCCCGCACATTTGCTCTGGTGAGCGGACCTAAATTTAAAGTGAATGTAAATTTTTTATGTTATGAAAGTATAATTATATAGGTAATCAGTATACTAAACAAACCGCCACTTTCATTTTCTCATAAAATGTATAATAATTTTTTTAAATACATTTCTAAATATCGATCGTTGTATATACCTGCTCCTCCCACTCTCAACTTCCTTATTCTTTTTAATCCTACGGATACAGCGGTCCCACCCTCTGTTTACATAGTGGCAATGCACGCTCCCATGTATGCTAAACACTGCACATGCGTCAAACCACGATGCTGCTGTCTGTCAACATAGTATTCAGTGAATGAATACATTCACTGAATACTATCGTTGGGTAAAGAAGTAAAGCATCTGATCGTCATTCCCGTAAAGCGCTAAAATATTTATAGAATGAATGAAGTCAGAGAAGTTTGCTATTGCGCATGCGCGAAATTTGAACGAGCTTCAGATAATAACGTCGGAAGAGCTGTCTAACGCAAGCGCAATGAGGAAGTGTGACGAAAGCAAAAGGGGTTTGGTCCCCCCGTGGTTAATCTAATGATTGGTTCTAAGGATCGTGACTACAATGACAATACATTATAGAAAATGCCGGGCGGACGATTATAATGACGGATGCAACGGTATAAACAAAAAAAACACGGTAATTACAATCTTTAAAAAAAAATCATGAATTAAACTCATGTTATTTAAACGTAATTGTTAAGGGGAAGTTTAGAGAGAGCAATGAGTTTACATTCACTTTAATATTATTCTTCTGGCACCATTTATACCCTGATATTTCTCCTACTGTTCCTTGTTCCCTTGGCAGAATGACTGGGGGATGAGGGGAGTGGGGAGGTATTAAGCCTTTGCCTCCTCCTAGTGGCCAGGTTCTTATTTCCCACAAGTAATGAATGAAGCAGTGGACTCTCCTCCCAAAGATGGAAATTAAATTATCAGGTAAGCATAATTTATGTTTTTTAATAGTTTTTTTAAAAACCGGGCTTTCATTCATCAAAGTTTACCTTCACTTTAATAGAAATATTTTCAAAATGTATTATTCGTCATTTTAAAAGGATTTTACTTTTTATTTATTGATTTTTTTTAACTTATTTTGTGCAGGGTCCTGGGGTCTCTACATGAGTGCAAGGTATCATTTTTTTCCTTTGAGGTGTTGATAGGAGATATTTAATCTAGGTGCAATCAATTTATATTCCATGTTCAGTAGAGGACTTTTTTTTTGCTGAAGAAAAATCATGTGACAATAGAACATAAGTTCTGTGATGTCTCCTTGCTTATATTGCTGAAGGAAGTGGCTACAATGAAAATTTCTAAGTGCTCATTTAGCAAGAAAACAAGTGTTTGCTGTTTTTCTAACCTAATCTGTTTCTTTTAAGTTTACATTCATTTAACATATATGTTTCTATTAAAGGAGCACTTTTTTATATTCCTTTAAGTTGTGTTGTTTAATTATATTTGTAGATTTGTGCAAATTAGCATGGCCAGTATTTTTGTCCATAAAATTGTTGCAAGCCTACCTGGGGCCACAGAAGTCTGGTAGACCATGGTTGGATCTTAGTTTGTCATGGGAAGTATCTGCGCATGGCTAGAGGGCCCCTGGTTTCACTTAGTTATACTGGGACATTTTGATAGGGGATAGAGCTGCAGGAGGATTAGCTCCCAAACCATGACTTACCTGCAAAATGTGGTATAAGTGTGATATGTTGCCACCATGTTTAGATATCTCAAATTCAACAATAGCTGCACTCTCAGTTTGTGGTTAACAGTATCCTTTATTAGTGATTGTAACGTTTAATGAAGAAGTGCCCGGTATCTAAAAATAATCTTAAAAACAGGGGCACTTTCATTCATTAAACTTTACAAAGAAGCTTATTTTTTTTAAATACTTACCTTTACTTTATAAAAAACAGAACGCCGATCCTCCGCCCGCATCTCCTGCTGTAGTTAGCAGATCAATGACGAATCTGTAGGAAGCCGGATTCGTCATCGATATGCTAACTACAGCTGGAGATGTGGGTGGCGGATCACTGGTCTGTTTTCCATAAAGCAAAGGTAAGTATTTTAATAATGAGGGTTTATTGTAAAGTTTAATGAATGAAAGTGGCCCTGTTTTTAAGATTATTTTTATATACCGGGCACTTAAACTTTACAATCAGTTTAAGCAGAGCTTCTGAGTATACACCTGCAGTACTGTCTTGGTTAGCTTACTATAAAATGGCTGCAGCTTCCAGCTCCTTTTACAATAAGGCTAAAATGGTCAGTTCTGTAATCCCTGCAGCTTCTCTCCTTGTCAGACTTTATTCCTCTTACCCACATGCTATCAGGCACCGCCGACTTCATGTCTGTACTCACCTTCACTTTCTACACTTCCAGCTCAACTCCCCTCTCCTGCATGGTCTTCTTTTAATGAATACCCTTTGTTCTCTCTACAGAGGGACGTGCCTGTGCAGTGGTGTTTGACTGTAAGTTCATAGAGACCTCAGCAGTGCTACAGCACAATGTCCGTGAGCTATTTGAGGGGATGGTTCGCCAGATCCGGTTACGCAGAGATGGGGCAGATACATCAGAAAGTTGCAGATTGAGGCACCAACGCAAGGAGAGTCTGAGCAAACGAGCGCGCAGATTTCTTGACCGTCTAGTAACCAGGAATAGCAAAGCAGTGCTGAGAGTGCACTCACGCTCCTGCCACGACCTGTCTGTACTCTGAGTGCTGGGACAGTTAAGGACTATTTATGTGCACACACTGGGGGTATCTTACTGGAGCTCACTGCTCCGTCACATGGGAAGTTCAAAGAATGCAATTAAACTTTATATGGTTTAAGTGAGTTACTTAAATGTGAAGTTCAATGGGTTTTTGTATAGGAACCAATGATAGATTAGTTCTGTCCCCAGAACACATTTTTACTAAGGAATGAAATCAGGCTTTCTGAGTGTGGGATTGTAGATGACACTTGTAGGGGATGTAGGTCACAGTTTTTCTATTTCTCCCTCCCCCTCCAGCACTTTATGGAATTTTGCTCAGCTCCCTCTAAGCAGACACTGACCAAACAATGGAAAAATTGAGCTCAATGTTTATGGAGAGAGACTGGGAGAGACTGCAGGGAAAAAAACAGAAGACAGGGATTCCAAGGAGTGCGCCCCCCACCCCCTTCCTAGATGTGAGCATCTTCAGGCATTTTTAAAGCAGGGTTGGTCTTTCCCTTGGTTGCTTAAATCACACGTGTAGCAGCGGAGAGTTTAGACCCTTATTGATCTGTGGATGCATTACGTCCCAGTGGCCTAGTTTCTTTAAAGCATTCTGGGTCTATAAAAACATAACAGAGTAGCGCCGTATCAGAAGTGTGAAATACCGTAAAAGGACGATTTTGCTGCTGAAGTGTTATAATAGAATTTGGTATTATAAGTAGCAAGTCAAATGTTATCTGATTCGTTGGCATCTTTCTGAAAAGCTGAGCTGGGGTGCACTAGGGGTCCGGCACATGTTTATGTATCATTCCTTCTTCCAGCTTTATTTGCTGTGTAAATCTGGGCCTTGGGGCTTTTCCTACAGAATTGCTCTATGGTGTTGGATTTCAGTTATATTTGTTAACCCTTGTCATGCCGCAGTTGTTGAAAGAACAATGCTGACGTTTCAGATGTCATTATAGTACTATGACTATCTGTGATCTCCTTGGGGACATTTCCGCTGGATGAAGAATGCTGTGTAGTTAAAGGGAAAGTCCAGCCAAAATTGGAATCCACATGGATGCAGTTCAGTTTTGATTAGGAGCATTTTTGTAATATACATGTATTAGCAAAAATATTTCTAATAAAAGCTATAGCTGTTCCAAAAGTATATTTAAGTATGCACCGTGCACCAGAATTTTAAACAGCACTTGCTTAAGACCTTAAAGGGACATTATACACTATTTTTTTCTTTGCATAAATGTTTTGTAGATGATCTATTTATATAGCCCATAAAGATTTTTGTTTTTTTTAAATGTATAGTTTTGCTTATTTTTAAATAACATTGCTCTGACTCCTAACCAAGCCCCAAAGTTTTATGAGAATACCGTCAGATACCTACTCCAGCTTGCTCCTGTTTGTGTAAAGGGTCTTTTCATATGCAAAAGAAGGGGGGGGGTTGTCTTATTTCCCCCTTGTAGTGGGCTTTCCAGCTACCTTTTCAACAGAGCTAAACTGAGCGCTTCTAAGTAAGTTTTTAAACTGTTTTATACTGGATTTTTATATCAGTATCTGTGCATCTTTTTCTTTATAGTAATGTCTATTAGATGCAGTTATATGAAAATGAGTGTATACTGTCCCTTTAAGTTGCTTGTAGCATCTGGTAATGACTCAATTTGTTAATTGCTGACATGATACAAGCCCCACTGGCGCTCTGAGCTGCAGCCTTATTTAAAATGCTGGTGCACTGAGAACATCCAGCTATGCTTCACATGCACATGCTGAGACAAATTCTAACACTAAAACAGTGATAACTTTTACTTGAAGCATTTTTGCCAATAAATGTATATTGTAAATAAGTTTCTATTAAAAAATCTAATTTATTTATGTGGATTTCAATTTTGACCGGAAAATTCCTTTAAGAGGAATTTGGACAAATGCAATACAAAATAGTAACAAATAAGAAAAGATGAATCATTTAAGTTTTTATTATTTTTATTGTGTGTGTATATCAGTATATTTAGAAATATGACTTTTAATATCTATGGTTTATATTGTATTGTATGCTACAAAAAATAGATTTTACTGTATTCAGCGAGTGCCTACACAAGAGTCTGACATGTCTGAAGTTAATCAATAATCTGCTTACTCCTGCCTCAAATATACGCTTGCCGTGAAATATAAGACTAGCAATGATACAAAAACAACATTACGTTTAGAAGTATAATTCTTTCAAAGGCAGAGTTGTTATTACCAATTTGCGGTGCTGCCATGTCAAAAGGACAATAAACTTCACACAAATGCTATCATGTATACGAAAGAGCAGACATTGTACATATTTAATTGTGTATTAAACTAAGGTTAATTTAATTTTGCTTTAACTAAGAGGAATTGCTCATTAAAGGGATGTGAAACCCAATTTCTTTCATGATTTAGAAAGAACATGCAATTTTAAACAACTTTCCAATTTACTTTTATTATCTAATTTTCTTCATTCTGTTGATATCCTTGGTTGAAAAGCATATATAGATAGGCTCATTAGCTGCTGATTGGTGGCTGTACATGGATGCCTTGGGGCCGAATTATCAAGGGCCGAATGGCCCTAAATACCCCTGTTGGCTCACCGGAAACAGGAGTAAAGAAGCAGCAGTCTTAAGACAGCCACTTCTTAACTCGTCTGCCGCTTCTGAGGCGGCGGACAGCAATCAGCCCAATCGAATACGATTGGCTTGATTGACACACCCTGCTAGCGGCCAATTGGATCTGCAGGGGGCGGCATTGCACAAGCAGTTCACCAGAACTGCTTGTGCAATGTTAAATGCCGACAGCGATGTCGGGCGGACATGTTTCGCTACATTGAATCATGTCCGCCTGCCATTTGATAATTCGGCCCCCTTGTGTGAATGGCTCACCCATGTGTATTGCTATTTCTTCAACAAAGGATATATAAAGAATGAAGCAAATTAGATAATACAAGTACATTTAAATGTTGTTTAAAATTGTATTCTCTATCTGAATCATGAAAGAAAAAATGTGGGTTTCATGTCCCTTTAAGCACAACCCATTCATTGGGACAGATTTCCCAATGGATAATAAAGGCAATTCTATAAGTGAACAGAATTTATTATAAAACAAAAATAAAAAGATACAAAAACAAACTTGGAAAAGAAAAACAATTGTTGATGCAAAAAAATAAAAATAAATATATATATATATAATCTCCCTTTAAATATTTATGATTTTTGGCTCAAAAAAGGGGTTGCTGGGTACAGTCCTGCTTTTTAATGACAGTGGTAACTTCTAATTTGCAAATCCAAATGGCTTTAATTAATCTCTGTGTTTTGTTTTGCAACTCCAGTCTGTAAGTACCACAAACGGGCCAGATGTGAACCACTTGCCTACCTAGGCACTAAACCAAAAGACTGAGCAGATGAACAGCCTGGGAAGGGGAATGTTACAATTCTGGCCAGTTTGAGTACTAGGGTTGAGAAACTTAGGTCTAGGCCACGTTATTTTTTTTATTACATGGATGCTATAGAATGTACGAATGCAATGCACATTGGGAAGATTACTTAGGTCTTCTCTGTTTTTATTTTTACGCAGGAAGCCTTTAGCTTAGTTGTCCAACCAGTATCCAAACTGCAGCTCTTAAATGTTGTTTTTTAAAGCCACTCCGCTTGTTATGCATGTGAACCTGGGAGGTATCTTGTAGCACTTGCCCCTTAAAATAGCAACAACAGTCGCCATGCAGCAAATGTGTACTGATAAAGAAGTCAGCGTTAGGACAGAGGAGGAGATGCTCTCTATGCCTATCTAATAACACAGATCCATGTGTGTACATTGCCAGGCAATGGATTCATCATGGTGCCTGAATGATATTTGAAAGGGAGTGTTTAGGTTTCCATGCTGAGGAAAAATGGGTTGGTTCATTTCTACTGTGTAAAGAAGAATTGTTTGGTGTCTGAAGAGGGGAATTACTTCTTTACATACATTTTTTTTTTTGATGTTCCATGATAGTATTTGGGCCCTTGGTGATCCATAAGGGAATCATTACCTAATTTTGGTAGAGAGTGTTATTCCCCATTTTGTATAGGGAAAAACAGAGCAATCAAGTTACACTATCATAAAGTGACACATTATTTGGAGTCTTCTTAAAAAATCACACTGTTGGAAAATGCATTCAAAGATGGAACTATATAACCATATTTGGAATTTGGAGCCGCTTTATAAATAAATTATAATTATTTTGAAGGAATGTTGTCTGTAATGTCTGAATTTGTATTAATTATAGAGAAATAATTTAAAATGAAATGTTAAATATAAACTTTCATTAAAAGAACAGTAAAGTCATAATTAGACATTCATGATTTAGACAGAGCATACCATTTGAAACAACTTTTCCTTTTACTTCTATTATTTAGTTGAAATAATTTTTATTAACTCCTCTCCATCTTGCATAGGAATCATACATACATTACATGTTTTGGGTACAACAGATATCACAATACAATAGTTTCTTAACATAAGGGTGTTCATCTCTGGAGGTTTTCCCCTTATTTGAGTCTCCTAAGCTTTCGTATGCCTCATCCCAAGCTGACCCATTTGAAGAGTTTGACAGTTAGATATATTTTTAACTTATATTCTCAAAACTTTATTCTTCATGGTCTTCTGTGGAGTTGTTTTTCTTATTAAGTTCTCCCCCTGTAATTACTCTTCATTAATCTCCTTTAGAATGATACTCATTGCAGGGCGTAAGATAACGCGGGGTGTGTGTTTTCAACATAAAATATCAACATCTTAAATACAAACAAACCAAACCAACAAATCAACAATATAGAAACATTCATAGAGTTATATTATGTCACTGAACATTTTATATTCTTTTTGTCTAGAGATCACTTACTCATCTAGGAGTGCTTCTGCTAAGGACCAAATTATCCCTCTTAGCCAGCCTCTTCCCCACTCTATCTTTCTATATATAGGGTTTACCTCCTCTTTTCCCCAGTCTCAAGCATTTTCTACTTATTATAAGGTATCACTGTTTATTATTCTCCATTATCCAGTAGAACCAGACTTTTTGGAACCAAGGTTCTATGTCTAGTATATTTGCTGCTGATTCATACATCGAATATGTCACCTGGATTCTAGCTAGGACCTCTGTCCACGACGGTATTTCCGTCTTCCAATATTTTGCTATAGTTATTCTCGTTACAGTGCACAGAATCCTGATAAACACATTTATGTGTGCATTAAATCTAGCTATATTCTCGTGTAGTAGTGCCTGTGCTGGGGTGAGAGAAATCTGTTCATTCAGCACCTTGCTCAACAGTTTAGACAGTTTTTGCCATATGTTGCTTACTTTAGTGCATCCCCACCACATGTGGAAATAGGAACCCGCTGTTTGACAGCCTCTGTAACAATGATTATTGCTCCCTTTTACCATATGAGCTGTTTTTGTTGGTGTCAGATACCATCTAAAAGATGTTTTCAGTATATTTTCCCTAAGATCCGCACTTATAAGTCCTTTACTAGCCTGGGAAAGCATTTCATCCCATTTATCTATCTCAAACTCTCTACCTAGATCTCGTTCCCATTTTAACATTACTGATGATTTCGTCTGGGTCTTAATCTCCTGAATAGAGATATATAATCTAGAGATTGCCTTTTTGGGTCTATTAAGGGATGTACACAGGATCTCTAAGGTCCTCTGTCGTTTTTGTGTCACCTCTGTCCCTAGGTAGTCTCGTATGGCTGACATCGTCTGGAGGTATAGGAACCAATGTAGCTGAATAGGCTCAAGTTTTTGTTGAAGTTGACTATATGTCAACAGCTTACCCTGGTGTTGTAGATCTGCAACCCTATATAACCCTTTATTTTCCCATTTCCTGACTCTACGCTTGAAGTCGTCATTTACTATGTATTTCAGTGGTATTGTCAGTGAGTTTACCGGAACCAACCGTCCCCTCTTGTTAACAGCCATCCACTGTTGTCTGGTAAACAATGTGGTTTTGTTTTGATACAATGCACAAGATTCCTCGAGACCTTTGACCCATAGGATACCATCTGGCGTCTCCTGATTCAGCATTTCTGCTTCTAGAGCAGGCCATAATATGTTTGTCTGTCGTCTCCCCAATATCGAATTCTGGGCTAAGCGAGCTGCTGTATAGTAGTCGTGTAGGTTAGGGACTCCCATCCCTCCCAGTTGTCTATGTTTATCTAAAATATGACGTGATATCCCCGGGTGTCTATTGTCCCTCAGAAATCTATGTATATCCTTCTGAAGATTATCAAGGTCTGGAATATTGATTTTGATAGGAAGCACTCGAAACAGGTATAGAATTCTAGGCAGAATTGTCATCTTTACCGCAGACATTCTGCCATACCAGGAGAACCCCATCTTCCTCCATTTCCCTAATTCAGAGCGGGTTGCCTTAAACAGGGGAACATAATTTGTGGTGTACAGTTTGGAGGAATGTGAAGTTAATTTAATCCCCAAATATTTTAGCCCCCCTGGTGCCCATTGGAAATCGAAGTTAGCTTCAATCAGTTTAATCGTGTGTTTTGGGATAGATAGAGGGAGAGCCTCACACTTATCAGCGTTAATTTTATAGCCCGAAATTTGGGAAAATAAATCTAGTGCCTGGTATAAAAAGGGCAAGGACTTTAATGGGTTCGTAATTGTGAGTAGCACATCGTCGGCAAACAGGGCAATTTTATGACTTATCTTCCCTATCTCCACCCCTGAGATGTCTGGGCAATTCCGTATGTATGCTGCTAGTGGTTCTATGCACAATGCGAAGATCAAAGGTGAGAGCGGGCATCCCTGTCGTGTGCCATTGAGTATGTGTATTTCTGTAGATTGGTGTCCTATCGCCCTAACCTGGGCTGTTGGTGTCGAGTATAAACCTCTGATAGCTTGTAGGAATCTTCCATTAAATCCCATTATTGCAAGCACCGCCATCATATATTTCCAATCCACTCTGTCGAATGCCTTCTCCGCGTCCAGTGATAGGATCAGAGAAGGCACTCCTTTGTCATGAAGATAATCTATTACTGACACCATTTTACGAATATTATCCGGGGCTTCCCTATCCTTAATAAATCCGACCTGATCTGGATGTATAATAGAGGGCAAAATATGTTTTAATCTGTTGGCCAATATTTTTGTAACTATTTTGAGGTCTTGATTGATAAGTGAGATCGGCCTATAACTAGCACAAAATTTAGGATCTTTCCCCTGTTTCGGTATGACCACTATTTTAGCGCGAAGAAGGTCTTTAGGTATCTCCCCTCCCTCCATAATATGATTTGCGAATACTACTAAGTGGGGCACCAGTATCTCTTTAAATGCTTAATAATATTCCCCTGGGAACCCGTCAGGACCTGGGGCTTTACCTGGCTTAAGTTCTTTAATAGCCGCCAAGACCTCCACCTGCGTGATTTTGGCATTTAGAACATCTCTATCTTCCTCAGTTATTGGTGTCAATTTTGCCTTTGAGAAGAAGGAATCGAATATCTCCTGTGTGGAGGAATTGTGCTGTACTTTTAAGCCATCATATAGCTCACTATAGAACCGGGCAAAGGTATCAACAATATCCTGAGGGTGGGATGTCATCTGTCCACTAAAACTCTGTATTTGTGGTATATCCATTGCTTTGTAGTTATCTCTAATTTTCTTCGCTAAGTATTTGTCTGGTTTATTAGAAAAGATGTAGTAGTTTATTTTTAGTCTATGTGCAGCTCTTAGAGATTGTTCATTTAATAGCGAGTGCAATTTCTGTCTTTCATTAGTGAGTTGCGTCAGTGTAGCTCTCGACTGATTTTGTTTATGTAATGTTTCTAAGGACTTAATTTCTGCCTCAATCTGTTTTATGTGGGACTCCCTTTGTTTCTTGTATTGAGTCTTCTCCTTAATGAGGATCCCTCTCAACACTGTTTTATGTGCCGCCCAAGGCGTGATCGGGTTCACTGTGGAATCTGTGTTAATCATCCAATATTCTTCTAAGTGTCTAAGTATGTTATTCTTGACTAATGGGTTTTTCGTGCAGGATGCATCGTATGTCCAGGTCTTTATTCTATGTGGGTCCGAGAGATTACCTATCTTTAGTTGTGTAATGGAGTGGTCAGACCATACGCATGAATGTATGTCTATGGCTTGTATTGTAGGCTGTAGGATCTGACTTGTAAATACATAATCTATTTTGCTATAACTATTATGGGCTGATGAGTAGAAAGTCGTGTCCCTAGACCCCCCATTCAAAGTTCGCCAAGTGTCTTGTAGAATATGTTGCTCAAGTATGCCTAGTATATTTTTAGCAGTCGTTCTTTGTCTATGCTTTTTTTTTGACAACAGTGCAGGATTTTGTTTTACTAATGCCTGAAGGTCAATGTTAAAATCTCCCGCCAGCAGTATTCGCATTCTCGACCAGCTGGTCAACAAATGTGAAATGTTTTCAAAGAATTTATCTTGTTGTTCGTTAGGAGCGTAGACATTACACAAAAGTACATCCGTGTCTCCTATCCTACCTAGTACTAAGAGATATCTACCTTCCACATCTGATATGGTTTCTTTGTGTAAGAATGATATAGTTGAATGTATCAAGATAGAAACTCCTCTTTTTTTGGAATCTAAGGTGGAGTGGAATTGCTGTGGATAATCTTTTGCCCAGTATTTAGGTATGGTATTTTTAAGAAAGTGGGTTTCCTGTAGGTAAATGATAGTTGCCCTTAATCTTCTATAATTGGTCATAGCCGTCCTTCTTTTAACGTCCGTGTTAAGACCTCTCGCATTGTGCGAGATTAACACAATCCTAGGGAGCGTCATTGTTTATAGTGTGTGTATATGTCAATCTCTTACCCTTTACAGTCCGCCCTAGTATGGGATATAATAGTCTTGTGTCATAAGGGTTGCCCTCACCTCTCTTCTGGTGTTCTAGGGGTTCTTGATTCTCCTCCCATCCCCAGTATTTCCCTAACGCTGCCTCCTCTGATGAGTGACCATTCAATGCACAGTGTCTTACAACTCTATATAACATAAGTATAAACAAATATATAATCAACAATAACCGGTACTTACATATGTTTAAGATAAACATGTATCAATGCAAACATAAATAATGGCAAACAGGTGATCTTACCAGAAACCATAACATATTTTCTTTTTTTTTTGTGAGTGAAATAGTTATATCAAGTCTTTTTGGAACGTCCAAGCAATAAACCTTATTGCTAAGTCAGAGGTTATCAAGTTCAGGTGAACCTTGGTTTTGTCAATCAGGAGCATAGATTTTCTCCTCTAACTCGTGTGTTGTGTATTTGATAATTTCAAGTTTTCACTTTCTTCTTAGTGACTTTCTTCCACTTTGATCTTTGAGGCTTTGGATGAACTTGAGATGAATCTGGCGGACGGGCTGTTGTTTCTCCGGTTGAGGTGTCTGGGGGCTCTAGGTCAAGAAATTTACATATATCAGGTATCTCTTCTATTGACTTGATAGAGAACATTCTTCCGTTCCGCACCACTTGCAGTGCAAAAGGAAAGCCCCATCGGTATGGGATCTGATTTTTCCTCAAAAGAAGAGTAAGAGGTCGTAGTGCATTGCGTCGTTGTAGAGTCTTAACACAGAGGTCTTGAAAAAATTGGATGATATTTCCCTGAAATTTAAAGGTGGGGTTTTGTCTGGCTGCTAGGAGTATCTTCTCCCTGTCTGGGAACCGTAGCAATTTAATGATAACATCTCTTGGTGGCTGATCCGGTTTGGGTTTAGGTCTGAGAGCCCTATGAGCTCTTTCTATTGGGTAGTCCGAATCATTGGTTGTTCCCAGGATAGCATGAAACATTTGCTGGAGATAGGTGTGAAGCTCCTCAGCCGTTATGGCTTCCGGTATCCCCTTAAGCCTAATATTGGATCTTCTGTTTCTATTTTCCATATCTTCTATTTTCTCTTCCAATTCAGTTATTGCTTGTTGTTGTGAAGCTAATGTTTCCGAGACTGCAGCAACCTCCTCTCCCATCTCATCTGTGGTTGTTTCTAGAGAGTCTACTCGGCTTCCCAGTTCCGAGATCTCATTCTTAATCTCAGTGAGACTGCCAGTAATTGTCGCTTGAAAACTGTCCATTTTCTCCCACAGCTTTTCAAAATTTGATGTAATGTCTTGTTTAGAGACTAAGGACCGGAGATCTGCTCTAGTTACAGGTATCATATCATTAGATTCTACCTCTTCCTCAGATTCCAGGTCTTCTTCCATTTCAACTGTGGGGTGGTCTTGAGTTTTGGGTGCTTTAGCCGTCTTGAAAAAGGTGTCCACTGATATGGATTTTGCCCCTTTATCGCTTTTAGGGCCTTTTTCTGGTAGACATGGTAAGTTTTTTTAAAAAGCTGATGAAAATGCACTATGATATGGGTAAGTGAAATAGTCAGCTAGATAGAAATATAAAGTCAGACTCCACCTTCTGCTCTTCTCAGGTATAGGTACTAAGCAGTTTATTTTCAGCTACTGTAGGATAGTGAGACTGCGTATCGGACTTCTCTGAAAAGTATGTAAGAGTCCCCTTTCTCTCAATGCAAATGAAGAAGGGTTAACCGCATTCCAAACCTCTGCTATTTATCTTGTTATGCACAGACAAACTCCAACCCAGCAACCATCCGCCATTTTATCAAAATCTTCACTCACTTTATCTACACCGCCCTCATTTCTTGCTGGCAAACATATTTATAGATCTCTGTAGCACTCTATAGAACATAAGGGCTATGATAACAGAAAAGTTTTTTACTCTTTCACATCCTTAGATTTCTGTCAGACCATCCGGCCAAGCTGTATCACGCAGCCATACCGCTATTTATTTCTGTTCACCTTTCCAACTTAGATAAGCCAGAGCATATGATTCAGATCAAAATTCTTGCCTCTCACTTGCTGTCTCTTATCCCCAGGGCAGGTGTCCACACTGGACGAATTCAGAGAAGGAAAGTGGGATATGACCTGCTGAGCAAAGTCAGCAGGAAATGGAGGGGACAGAGAACAGCAATGCTATATTGTTCAGCTCTGTGTTAAGATATTTAAGTAAGATTTAAATCCTGCCTCAAGATAGCGTTTAACTTAATCAGCCCGGTATTTTACTTCTGGCCTTAGCAGTCAGTTATGCCACTCTTACTTGCAGTGCTTAATTACTTTAATGTTCAGCAGCTGTGGGACCCTGCTTATAGTTTCAGTATATAGTGTCAGTGCAGGCAGTTATTATGGTCCCCCGGTGTAATTTCTCTTTACCTGCTTTAGATGGCTGTGTATGTGTTCCGGAATCCCATTATCATCAGGTGTTCCTCTGTCAGAGTCCCTGCCGCCGGTTCGCGGTCAAGATGGCGATTTTTCGCGCCACTAGAGTCTCCTCTCTGCAGCGTTAGGTAGCCGGCGGCTCTCTAGTTCAAATAGCACCGGGTGTGAATGCTATAGATAGCTAGGTGAGTGAGCTGCTTCAAATCACTGTTTAGCCTCCGTCCTCCCTGTTTGTGAGGCGCAGTCACAAGTTTCGGCTGTGACAGATACAGCCGGAGCTGCTGTTAAGTTCCGTTGCACCCGAGTATGTGGAGACGGCTCCGGAGCGGAGCCCCGACCCTCCGGAGTCGTATATCTACCTGTATTCGGCAGACCCCGCACAGGCAATCAGTCAGTCACTATCGATCCGATGAGGGATTAGTTTGTCCAGGGACTCAGGGCCTCGGTGTCCCACCGACAGTGTTCCTGTTTTGTTTTGCCGTCTTCTGGTGTTAGTACAGTCGGTCAGAGCAGCCGAGTAACTCACTGCAATAAGCTCTTAATGTTTCCAGCAAATTTAGATAAAACTATGTGTTTTAAATGGTTAATTTACATAAGTTACACATGAGCTTTTGCAAGATGCTGCTGATCCTTTCGGCCATGATACTCCAATTTCTACTTCTATTATTTAAAGGGACAGTCAACAGCAGAATTTGTGTTGTTTAAAAAGATAGATAATCCCTTTATTATCCATTCCCCAGTTTTGCATAAGCAACATGGTTATATTAATATACTTTTACCTCTTTGATTACCTTGTATCTAAGCATCTTCTGACAGCCCCCTGATCACATGGCATTTTATTTATTATCTATTGACTTTCACTTTAGCAGTGTCTGCCACAAGCCACAGGTATGAGCACAATGTTATCTATATGGTTTACATGAACTAGCTCTCCCCTCCTCCCAAATAAAAAAGCATGTGATAAGAGGCGGCCTTCAAGGGCTTAGAAATTATCATATGAGTCATCCTAGGTTTAGCTTTCAATTAAGAATACCAAGAGAACAAAGCAAAATTGGTGATAGAATTAAATTGGAAAGTTGTTTAAAATTACATGTCCTATCTGAATCATGAATGTTTTTTCTCTTGTTAAGTGTATTCAGTCCACGGATCATCCATTACTTATGGGATATATTCCCTTCCCAACAGGAAGTTGCAAGAGGATCACCCAATGCAGAGCTGCTATATAGCTCCTCCCCTCCACGTCATATCCAGTCATTCTCTTGCAACTCTCAACATAGTAGGAAGGTGTGAGAGGAGTGTGGAGTTTTTATACTTAATTATTTCTTCAATCAAAAGTTTGTTATTTTAAATGGCACCGGAGTGTGCTGTTTTTCTCTCAGGCAGTATTTAGAAGAAGAATCTGCCTGCGTTTTCTATGATCTTAGCAGAAGTAACTAAGATCCACTGGCTGTTCTCGCACATTCTGAGGAGTGGGGTAACTTTAGAAAGGGAATAGCATGCAGGGTTCCCTGCAGATGATGTATGTGCAGTAAAATATTTTTTCTAAGGAATGGAATTGACTAGAAAATACTGCTGATACCGATGTAATGTAAGTACAGCCTTAAATGCAGTAGTAGTGACTGGTATCAGGCTGATGAATGTATGTGCAGTAAAGTAATTTTCTAAGGAATGGAATTTGACTAAGAAAATGCTGTTAATACTGAAGTAATATATGAGCCTTAACTGCAGTAGAAGCGACTGGTAGCAGGCTTATTGATAACACTACATAACTTTTAAAATGTATGTTTAAAACGTTTACTGGCATGTTATTCGTTTTTGTGAGGTACTTTGGTGATAAATCTTTTGGGGCATGATTCCACATGGCTGACGTATATTTCTGCATAGAAAAGGTTAACTGAGTTTTCCCACTATTGTAATATGAGTGGGAGGGGCCTATTTTAGCGCTTTTTTGCGCAGTAAAAATTCAGTCACAGTCTTCCTGCTTCTTCCTCCTTGATCCAGAACGTCTCTAAAGAGCTCAGGGGTCTTCAAAATTCATTTTGAGGGAGGTAATCAGTCACAGCAGACCTGTGACAGTGTGTTTGACTGTGATAAAAACGTTAATTGTTAAATTGATTATCCGTTTTTTGGGTATTAAGGGGTTAATCATCCATTTGCTAGTGGGTGCAATACTTTGCTAACTTAATACATTTACTGTGAAAATTTGGTTGCTATAACTGTTTTGGTTCATTGTTATTTCAACTGTGACAGTTTTTTTGTGCTTCTTAAAGGCGCAGTAGCGTTTTTTATATTGCTTGTAAACTTATTTGAAAGGATTTTCCAAGCTTGCTAGTCTCATTGCTAGTCTGTTTAAACATGTCTGACATAGATGAATCTGTTTGTTCACTATGTTTGAAGGCCAATGTGGAGCCCCTTAGAAACATGTGTACTAAATGCATTGATGTCACTTTAAATAAAAGTCAGTCTTTATCTGTAAATAAATTATCACCAGACAACGAGGGGGAAGTTATGCCGACTAACTCTCCTCACGTGTCAGTACCTTCGCCTCCCGCTCAGGAGGCGCGTGATATTGTGGCGCCAAGTACATCAGAGAGGCCCATACAAATCACTTTGCAAGACATGGCGGCTGTTATGACAGAGGTATTATCTAAATTGCCAGAATTAAGAGGCATGCGCGATAGCTCTGGGTTAAGGACAGAGCGCGCTGATGATGTGAGAGCCATGTCCGATACTGCGTCACAATTTGCAGAACATGAGGACGGAGAGCTTCATTCTGTGGGTGACGGATCTGATCCAGGGAGACCGGATTCAGAGATTTCTAATTTTAAATTTAAGCTTGAGAACCTCTGTGTATTGTTAGGGGAGGTATTAGCGGCTCTGAATGATTGTAACACGGTTGCAATTCCAGAGAAATTATGTAGGCTGGATAGATACTATGCGGTGCCGGTGTGTACTGTCGTTTTTCCTATACCTAAAAGGCTTACAGAGATTATTAGCAAGGAGTGGGATAGACCCGGTGTGCCCTTTTCCCCTCCTCCGATATTTAGGAAAATGTTTCCAATAGACGCCACCACACGAGACTTATGGCAGACGGTCCCTAGGGTGGAGGGAGCAGTTTCTACTTTAGCTAAACGTACCACTATCCCGGTGGAGGATAGTTGTGCTTTTTCGGATCCAATGGATAAAAAATTAGAAGGTTACCTTAAGAAAATGTTTGTTCAACAAGGTTTTATCTTACAGCCCTTTGCATGCATTGCGCCTGTCACTGCTGCTGCGGCATTCTGGTTTGAGTCTCTGGAAGAGGCCATTCGCACAGCTCCATTGGATGAGATTATGGACAAGCTTAAAGCACTTAAGCTAGCTAACGCATTTGTTTCTGATGCCGTTGTTCATTTAACCAAACTAACGGCTAAGAACTCCGGATTCGCCATCCAGGCGCGCAGAGCGCTATGGCTTAAATCCTGGTCAGCTGACGTGACTTCTAAATCTAAATTGCTTAATATTCCTTTCAAAGGGCAGACCTTATTCGGGCCCGGCTTGAAAGAAATTATTGCTGACATTACTGGAGGTAAGGGTCATACTCTTCCTCAGGACAGGGCCAAATCAAAGGCCAAACAGTCTAATTTTCGTGCCTTTCGTAACTTCAAGGCAGGAGCAGCATCAACTTCCTCCGCTCCAAAACAGGAAGGAACTGTTGCTCGTTACAGACAGGGCTGGAAAGCTAACCAGTCCTGGAACAAGGGCAAGCAGGCCAGAAAACCTACTTCTGCCCCTAAGACAGCATGAAGAGAGGGCCCCCTATCTGGAAATGGATCTAGTGGGGGGCAGACTTTCTCTCTTCGCCCAGGCTTGGGCAAGAGATGTCCAGGATCCCTGGGCGTTGGAGATCATATCTCAGGGATATCTTCTGGACTTCAAAGCTTCTCCTCCACAAGGGAGATTTCATCTTTCAAGGTTATCAGCAAACCAAATAAAGAAAGAGGCATTTCTACGCTATGTACAAGACCTCTTAGTAATGGGGGTGATCCACCCAGTTCCGCGGACGGAACAAGGGCAAGGTTTTTACTCAAATCTGTTTGTGGTTCCCAAGAAAGAGGGAACCTTCAGACCAATCTTGGACCTAAAAATCTTAAACAAATTCCTAAGAGTTCCATCATTCAAAAACAGAATTTATGCTTACCTGATAAATTACTTTCTCCAACGGTGTGTCCGGTCCATGGCGTCATCCTTACTTGTGGGATATTCTCTTCCCCAACAGGAAATGGCAAAGAGCCCAGCAAAGCTGGTCACATGATCCCTCCTAGGCTCCGCCTACCCCAGCCATATGATACCGTGGTGACTGTAGTTAGAGAAAATAATTCAACAGACCTGATTAAAAAAAAAACCAGGGCGGGCCGTGGACCGGACACACCGTTGGAGAAAGTAATTTATCAGGTAAGCATAAATTCTGTTTTCTCCAACATAGGTGTGTCCGGTCCACGGCGTCATCCTTACTTGTGGGAACCAATACCAAAGCTTTAGGACACGGATGAAGGGAGGGAGCAAATCAGGTCACCTAAATGGAAGGCACCACGGCTTGCAAAACCTTTCTCCCAAAAATAGCCTCCGAAGAAGCAAAAGTATCAAATTTGTAAAATTTGGCAAAAGTGTGCAGAGAAGACCAAGTCGCTGCCTTACATATCTGGTCAACAGAAGCCTCGTTCTTGAAGGCCCATGTGGAAGCCACAGCCCTAGTGGAGTGAGCTGTGATTCTTTCAGGAGGCTGCCGTCCGGCAGTCTCATAAGCCAATCGGATAATGCTTTTAAGCCAAAAAGAAAGAGAGGTAGACGTTGCTTTTTGACCTCTCCTTTTACCAGAATAAAAAACAAACAAAGAAGATGTTTGTCTGAAATCTTTAGTAGCCTCTAAATAGAATTTTAGAGCACTGACTACGTCCAAATTGTGTAACAAACGTTCCTTCTTTGAAACTGGATTCGGAAACAAAGAAGGTACAACTATCTCCTGGTTAATATTTTTGTTGGAAACAACTTTCGGAAGAAAACCAGGCTTAGTACGCAAAACCACCTTATCTACATGGAACACCAGATAGGGCGGAGAACACTGCAGAGCAGATAACTCTGAAACTCTTCTAGCAGAAGAAATTGCAACCAAAAACAAAACTTTCCAAGATAATAACTTAATATCTACGGAATGTAAGGGTTCAAACGGAACCCCTTGAAGAACTGAAAGAACTAGATTTAGACTCCAGGGAGGAGTCAAAGGTCTGTAAACAGGCTTGATTCTAACCAGAGCCTGAACAAACGCTTGAACGTCTGGCACAGCTGCCAGCCTTTTGTGAAGTAAAACAGATAAAGCAGAGATCTGTCCCTTCAGAGAACTTGCAGATAATCCTTTCTCCAAACATTCTTGTAGAAAGGATAGAATCTTAGGAATTTTTATCTTGTTCCATGGGAATCCTTTAGATTCACACCAACAGATATATTTTTTCCATATTTTATGGTAAATTTTTCTAGTTACAGGCTTTCTAGCCTGAATCAGAGTATCTATTACAGAATCTGAAAACTCACACTTTGATAAAATCAAGCGTTCAATCTCCAAGCCGTCAGTTGGAGGGAAACCAGATTCGGATGTTCGAATGGACCTTGAACAAGAAGGTCCTGTCTCAAAGGTAGCTTCCATGGTGGAGCCGATGACATATTCACCAGGTCTGCATACCAAGTCCTGCGTGGCCACGCAGGAGCTATCAAGATCACCGAAGCCCTCTCCTGATTGATCCTGGCTACCAGCCTGGGAATGAGAGGAAACGGTGGGAATACATAAGCTAGGTTGAAGGTCCAAGGTGCTACTAGTGCATCTACTAGAGTCGCCTTGGGATCCCTGGATCTGGACCCGTAGCAAGGAACCTTGAAGTTCTGACGAGAGGCCATCAGATCCATGTCTGGAATGCCCCATAATTGAGTTATTTGGGCAAAGATTTCCGGATGGAGTTCCCACTCCCCCGGATGGAATGTCTGACGACTCAGAAAATCCGCTTCCCAATTTTCCACTCCTGGGATATGGATTGCAGACAAGTGGCAGGAGTGATCCTCCGCCCATTGAATTATCTTGGTCACTTCCTCCATCGCCAGGGAACTCCTTGTTCCCCCCTGATGGTTGATATATGCAACAGTCGTCATGTTGTCTGATTGAAACCTTATGAATTTGGCCTTTGCTAGTTGAGGCCAAGCTTTGAGAGCATTGAATATCGCTCTCAGTTCCAGAATGTTTATCGGGAGAAGAGATTCTTCCCGAGACCATAGACCCTGAGCTTTCAGGGGTTCCCAGACCGCGCCCCAGCCCACCAGACTGGCGTCGGTCGTGACAATGACCCACTCTGGTCTGCGGAAGCTCATTCCCTGTGACAGGTTGTCCAGGATCAGCCACCAACGGAGTGAATCTCTGGTCTTTTGATCTACTTGAATCGTCGGAGACAAGTCTGTATAATCCCCATTCCACTGTCTGAGCATGCACAGTTGTAATGGTCTTAGATGAATTCGTGCAAAAGGAACTATGTCCATTGCTGCAACCATCAATCCTATTACTTCCATGCACTGCGCTACGGAAGGACGAAGAACAGAATGAAGTACTTGACAAGAGCTTAGAATTTTTGATTTTCTGACCTCTGTCAGAAAAATCCTCATTTCTAAGGAATCTATTATTGTTCCCAAGAAGGGAACTCTTGTTGACGGGGACAGAGAACTTTTTTCTTTGTTCACTTTCCATCCGTGAGATCTGAGAAAGGTCAGGACGATGTCCGTATGAGCCTTTGCTTTTGACAGAGACGACGCTTGAATCAGGATGTCGTCCAAGTAAGGTACTACTGCAATGCCCCTTGGTCTTAGAACCGCTAGAAGGGACCCTAGTACCTTTGTGAAAATTCTCGGAGCAGTGGCTAATCCGAATGGAAGTGCCACAAACTGGTAATGCTTGTCCAGAAAAGCAAACCTTAGGAACTGATGATGTTCCTTGTGGATAGGAATATGTAGGTACGCATCCTTTAAATCCACCGTGGTCATAAATTGACCTTCCTGGATGGTGGGAAGGATCGTTCGAATGGTTTCCATTTTGAACGATGGAACCCTGAGAAATTTGTTTAGGATCTTGAGATCTAAAATTGGTCTGAATGTTCCCTCTTTTTTGGGAACTATGAACAGGTTGGAGTAAAACCCCATCCCTTGTTCTCCTATTGGAACTGGATGAATTACTCCCATCTTTAACAGGTCTTCTACACAATGTAAGAATGCCTGTCTTTTTATTTGGTTTGAAGATAATTGAGACCTGTGGAACCTTCCCCTTGGGGGTAGTTCCTTGAATTCCAGGAGATAACCCTGAGAAACTATTTCTAGTGCCCAAGGATCCTGAACATCTCTTGCCCAAGCCTGAGCAAAGAGAGAAAGTCTGCCCCCCACCAGATCCGGTCCCGGATCGGGGGCCATCCCTTCATGCTGTTTTGGTAGCAGTGGCAGGCTTCTTGGCCTGCTTACCCTTGTTCCAGCCTTGCATCGGTCTCCAGGCTGGTTTGGGTTGTGAAGTATTACCCTCTTGCTTAGAGGATGTAGAATTAGAGGCTGGTCCGTTTCTGCGAAAGGGACGAAAATTAGGCTTATTTTTAGCCTTAAAAGACCTATCCTGAGGGAGGGCGTGGCCCTTTCCCCCGGTGATGTCTGAAATAATCTCTTTCAAATCAGGACCAAACAGTGTTTTACCCTTGAAAGGGATGTTAAGCAATTTTGTCTTGGAAGACACATCCGCTGACCAAGACTTTAGCCAAAGCGCTCTGCGCGCCACGATAGCAAACCCTGAGTTTTTCGCCGCTAATCTAGCTAATTGCAAAGCGGCATCTAAAATAAAAGAGTTAGCCAATTTGGACTTCCGGTGGGCGGCGCAACGGACTGGCAGCAAACGAAAGGAGCTCCGCACATTCAGCTCCCTAAAACATACAAAAAGTTTGCTGCCGGACCAAAACCCACACAAGATAGCCTTGCTGGGAAACTCTGATACCCCACCTCAGCTGGCGACGCCGTGTGAAGGGCTACCACACCGCCCTTGCCCCCGGAACGATAGAAGTGCGCAACGGAGCGCTAAGTTCAGGCGCCATCTTGGCCTGCGGCCTTTTTTCTCCTTCACCTGCTGGACGGGACAGAGCACCGGAGAACATACCCGGCACTGCAGAGGAGCGGTAAGAGTGAGGTGGCTGCAACAACACACAAAGACTCATTGGTGAGAGTACCGCTAAATTTGCTAAAAGAGCATTATAGGGGGAGAAATAGAGACTGTGCCTGAGGAGGGAGAGGGCCTGTGTAGCTTGGGAACCACTAAACTTCATGCTGCAACATCTAGCATTGGTGTCCCTAGTAAGAGAGCAAAAATGGGAAACTTTTAGGTCCACAGCCTTACATCTAACAACTGCCACGTGGGATTTTGCTATCATATATCTCCCGGCTCACAGCACACAGCCCTCCCCGCAGTGTCTTTCTACACATTCTTACCCTATAAAACCCCCGCACAGCCATTGGGAGATAGACTCTTTGACAGTACTGACAGCATACAGTGTAACGCCACGCTCCTTCTATGATCTACTTGCTAGTCCCATGTGAAACCTTGCTAAAGAAGCTGTGGAGCTGCATAACGGAAGCTTACTGCCTGTGCTTATATTGTGAATAACAACACCAGCTCAACATTCTATTCAACTTGATACTTTGGCTGTTTTTGGTCTCTCACTATCTTTTTGGATTGGTATTTACCGTTTATAACACCACTAGGTGAAATCTTTTTATTTGCACAGCTCAATTGTGAGATTCTGGTGAACAACCTCTGCTGCTTTTCTCTGAAGCTGTTTCTGCCATCAGCATTTACTGTTCTGCACTGCCTCCTGGAGGTCATACACAGTTTTACAAGCATTTACCATCTGAACTCTGCAACTATTAGTACACTGTTTGCATGAAGCTTGACCATTATTTCGCACCTATCACCAGCAAAGCTGCGGAAATAATGACTTCCAGAGGCAAGCATACAGAGAAGAAGCGACCAGCCACAGATATACACCCTGACCCTCCGCCCTCCCCCAGGGCCTCCCAGGTCATCACGACAGATTCGTCTGCACTACTTCAGGAACTAAAATCATTCTTCCTCCCCAAAATGGACACTCTCCAGGCAGGGGTTGACACGCTCACTAGTGAAGTGCGCCAATTTTCATCCAGGCTCACACACGCTGAGCAACGCATCTCTGATGTGGAAGATATGCAGGCGTCTACATCCACCTCAGTAAGACAACTTCAGCGACAGAATAGAGCGCTGCAGGAGAAGGTAGACGACCTCGAAAATAGGAGTCGCAGGAACAACTTGCGGGTAGTGGGGGTTCCAGAAACGATAAAAAGCAAAGATCTGCTAGAATTCACTGCTTTAACCCTGCCCAAGCTTCTAAAGATGAATCCGGACCACTTACCCTTGGATGTGGAGCGTGCACACCGTCTGGGCCCGGACAAGGGACTTGAAACACTGAACTCTCGTCCACGTCAGGTAATTTTCAAATGCCTGAATTATCAGGAAAAGTTGGCTCTGCTGAGAGCATACCGGGCCCACACCGGACAATTACAATTTGAAGGAAAACAACTCCTGATTTTTCAAGACTTCTCTGCAGAAGTATCCAAGATGCGAAGAGATTTCGCCCCACTTTGCTCTAGGCTACATAAAGAAGGGAAGCAAGCTACACTACTGTACCCAGCTAAGTTGAGGCTGCAGACCCCTGCTGGGCCTAAATATTTCAACAACCCAAAGGAACTGCAATCATTCCTGGACAAGGACATGCAAGATGATGTGCACTGATTTTGGGCGACCGAATTTCTTGCACCTTTCTCCCCTCTTTTTCTGTCTTCCTATGAGGATCCAAGGAAGTGTGATATTCTTCGCCTTTGGAAACACTCTAGAAGCGGACCAAGTGAGAGGTCCTCCTCCTCAAATGATTCTGATTTATTGGCTACTACTCCTACCATTGCAGCAGCATACCCCTGCCGCAGTTTCCCAAGGTTGCCGGGACAAGGAGGTGGCCCATGTTGACAATGTACTCGTTTTATCAATGGTTGAGATCTATTGTGTTACCTGTTATTGTATGTTCTTGAAAGTTAACAAAATTGTTATTGCCACTGTTCCCACTGTTTCAATGCCTTTACCTCTAAATCCTGGGGTTTGGGGCCCTAAGTATAGCACATGTCCAATCCCGTACGTAGGTACCACTGGTACTGTAGGTGGCCTGTTACATTTCGCTCCTAATAAAGGCTCCCCTCTTATCTCACATATCCCACCTAGTCTGGCCTCGGCCGACTGCACTTTATCGCAGAGACCCTCCTATCGCCTACTGATCATTTTAATTCATATGGCCCCTTTTCTTGTCTGGAAACTCTATGCATCTGTATACCCTAGCACCCGTTGCCTAACCATGCACTTGCCACGATTCCCTTACCTATTTTGGGCGTATTTCTTCTTAATTAAAAAAGACATCCTCGATAAGGTTTCAGCCACCATCTTATCTCCCAGTGCACGAGAGCCTCCCGGCCTGCACTTGAAAACTCCTACGCCTTGTACTTCATCTGGCCCAGGCCTAGATATAGTTATAGACCAGGATAACGGAAATACCCCTGAACTGTATATTTTGAAATGTGGGGCTTGGATATTACTTCTCTATGCCTGTATGTCCTTAACTACATTGTTACAGCAATATGTCTACCATTCCCCTGGTGCTCCACTCAATAGCATTAACCTAGAGGTGACCTTGATCTCTCCTTCCCACATGGGCGAAATGGCTGGTAGCACCGGTGGAATGGGATGGGGATCTGGTGAGGGTTTGGGAATGTGGTTCTGTACCATGTTGATGCTTTTCTCTCTCTACCTCCATCAGAATTCTTGCCTCCACTCCAGGGGACGCCAACTGCTGAGAATATCCGAGCTTTGGTGGTCTTGTGAACTGTTGCCATGATTTCTCCCGCCTCTCTGTTTATGTAAGTACTGCACCCTGGCACACATTACCAGACTTTCTGACACACTTCTCCACTGCCTGACAACATATGAGAGAGAGGCCACCTCCCTACTTCCCCTTTTCCTTGCTTATTTCACCATGCCCCAACTAATGTCTCCCTTACTACTTATTGTATGGCAGTACGATGTAATATAGTCTCGTGGAACGTGGGGGGCATTACATCCCCCGCTAAACGTAGTAAAATATTGCACTTCTTAAACTCTATACATGCTGACATAGCCCTCATACAGGAAACCCGCTTAACTCAGGAGGAACATGACAAGCTTAAAATTAGATGGGTGGGGCAGGTTATTAATACTCCAATGGAGGGACGGAGGAGGGGAGTAGCTATCTTGATCAGGAAAGGTCTTTCTGCCACTTTCAAGGATACACAGTTAGATCCTAGGGGACGCTACATAGTTACTACTCTCAGTATTGCATCGAAATCATATCTACTCTGCAACGTGTATGGCCCGAATAATCTCTCGCCCCACTTTTGGCAACACTTACAGCTTTGTTTAGCGAGGAGAGGTGAGCTCCCAATAATCGTAGGGGGCGACTTTAACATGACGCAACTCTTACCGCTTGACAGATTTGTGGAACTCTCGACTGGACCGCCCCTACGAACTGTATCACGTAGACAGAAAGCCGAGGTAAAACTCATTGATAGACTTAAAACTGACTTGGGACTGGTAGACTTGTGGAGATTACGCAACCCAACAGACAGGGACTATACCTGCATTTCTAAAACACATCATACCATGTCTAGGATCGACTATTTCCTGACTGCTCCCGCCCTCACACCATATGTCCCTCTCACTAAGATCTTTCCTGTGACCATATCAGACCACGCACCTATCCTGCTCCTTCTGGACTTCACCCCACCAACCAACCTACAGAAAACTTGGAGATTCCCCTCTTTTCTTTACAATAACGCCGACTTTCGGCAACAACTACGCTCTTTCTGGATAGATTACAATGCAGATAATGCACAACACAGAGATAATTCAGACCTCTTCTGGCATGCCTCTAAGGCTGTTATGAGAGGAAGAATTACAGCCTATACCTCACATCATAACCGCAAGAGCAAAAAAATCACAGATGAGATGTTAACAAAGCTTGCAACGGCCTATAACAACTATCTCTCCCATCCCTCACCCCAAACTAGACAACAGTACTACGACCTTAAAAAGGAGAGAGATACCCATATTCAAATGGTAGATAACGCGTATGCTATTCATAGACAGGGGAAGTTTTACAGATATGGGAACAAGGCTGGTAGAACCATGGCCTCTATGGTCAAGGTGGTTACACCTAAAACATATATCCCAGCGCTAACTGCTGAGGGGAAGTCATGCACTGACACCCCGACAATCATGCGGGAATTTGTCTCTTACTACACTAGACTATACTCTAGGCAAGAGATATCAGAACTTGACAAATGCTCATTCTGGAATAATGTGGATGTCCCTTCTTTGACGCAAGACCAGCTGTCCTCTCTTAATGCCCCCATTCAGCCGAGGGAGGTAATAGACACCATTAAACGCATCAAACTTGGTAAAGCGGCGGGACCTGATGGTCTCCCCGCAGAGTACTACAAACTTTTAGCCCCTGACATAGCCCCCACTCTAGCGACCCTTTTCTCTTCATATCTTTCGGGGGCCTCTGTCCCTGACCCCAGATTTTCTGACGCAAACATCTGTGTAATACTCAAACCTGACAAAGACCCTATGGTGCCCTCCTCTTACAGACCGATCTCCTTACTAAATGGAGACTATAAACTACTAACTAAAATTCTGGCTAATAGGTTGGCGGAGGTGCTCCACTTTCTGGTGCACCCCGATCAAACGGGCTTCGTCAAGCATCGTTCCTCGGTATTCAACCTGAGGAAAACGCTTGCGGTCATTGACCACTACCACAGAGCCCAAGCATCCTCCACAGATAATTCACTGCCTGATGCTTGCCTTTTCGCTGTAGACGCTGAAAAGGCGTTTGATAGGGTAGAGTGGGACCATCTCTATACAGCGCTGGCCAAATTTGGAATAACGGGGCATTTCCTAGAGGTCATACAAAGACTGTACGACTCTCCCTCGGCATCCATAATCATAAATAACGGTTTGTCTCCCTCCTTCGAACTGGGCAGGGGAACCAGGCAAGGTTGCCCATTGTCCCCGCTCCTATTCGATCTGGCAATTGAGCCACTAGCCTGTTACATACGCCAACACTGTCCTGGCCTCCGGATTCACTCACAACTCCTTCACTTATCTCTCTTTGCAGATGACTTGCTACTTTATGTGAGCGAACCTGCCATGAACCTGCCTGGGCTGTTGGAAATTCTGTCAGCCTTTGGTAAATTCACTGGTTATAAAATAAATATTGACAAATCAGAAGTCACGTGGCTCCAAAACAATAAAAATAGCACACTTAGCGACACCAACGTTCATGTCACGGCTGGGTCTTTTAAGTATTTGGGCATCCAACTCCATGTTGACCCTATGCTCCTATACAACCTCAATATTCCTAAAATTATAACTAGTACCCAGGCTCTAATCAGAAGCTGGAGGGGGCTCCCCTTGACTTTACATGGTAGAATTCACCTTCTCAAAATGATCATCCTCCCTAAAATACTGTATCCCTTGCAGATGCTCCCTCTCCTACTCCACAATAAAGACATTCAAAATATTACTACTATATTTACCTCATTTGTTTGGAGTCAGAGGAAGCATAGGATTAGTAAATCTAAACTCTCTATGTTAGTGAATGCGGGGAGCCTTAAGTTCCCAAATATCCAATGGTATAATTGGGCGACACTAGCTAAACTAACCATGGGGTGGCTCACTAAATCTACTTACTTTAGCCCCGCTGTAGAACTGGACTTAATTGCACCTCTCAATGCAGCTTATCTACCACACGCTAAGCTATCCTCCCTCCCCTCCCACATCTCTCAAAGCATACTCTTTCGAGACCCCCTTAGAGCGTGGCGCAACGTGTGCAGGTTCTGGAAAATTGACCATGAGACCACTAAATATTTACCTCTCCAGGGGAACCCCAAATTCATCCCGGGATATACTACACGGGCCTTCCACATATGGGAGACCCTTGGGCTGACATCCATTGCGCAACTTCTTAACCCCACTACATTGCAAATCCTTCCTTTCCAGGCTCTGAGAGAGACGCACAACCTTCCACCGGGCACCATGTTTGCCTACTTCCAATGTAGACACTATGTTAGGGCCCTCATTACTACTAACCAGCTCACGAACACTAGTTCCTGTATAGATAGATTATACTGCGCTACGCTACGAGGTTCACACTCAATTACCAGCATATACAACGAGATAGTGGCCCATTTAGAGCAACAGGCTTTACAGACAATACATGATAAATGGCAGAGAACAAGAGCAATATCTATCACCATGCCTGACCTAATTGATAGCTTCTCCAGGGTCCATAAGGCCACTCTCTCGGCGTACTCGAGGGAATCCCACACTAAACTCATCCACCAGGCATATATTCTCCCGAAGCTTCGAGCTAAGATGGTACCACAGGCAGTTGACAGCTGTAGTAAGTGTTCTTTCCCATCCCCTGACATTATACACCTCCTTTGGGACTGTCCCAAACTTGTTGGACTGTGGGGCAGACTTAGCTATTGGCTACATAGGGTTTTGGGCGACAGAGTCACCTTGACGTCCACCAACATTATATTTTTACACGATTTTGAGGTAATATCGAAATACCGAAAATTTCTCTACTCTGTGGTACTCCTTACTAGGAGACTAATCTTGCAATTTTGGGCGTCTAATAAGCCCCCCCCTTTTAGAAAGCTCCTACATGCCATACACAACCAAGTGCTTATAGAACAATCAGATGTACAGGGGGATTTAGAGAAAAGAATTAAACTCTTCATACATAAATGGGAACCCTATCTTTTACATGTATCCCCTCAGGTGCGAAATAGGATAATCTACCCCTTCCGTAACTCTTTGTTCATGTTGGAAGAAAACCTTCATGGCAGATGGTGCCTCCCTCCCCCAACATCCACATCTTGAGAGCTATGCCATATCTCACCTTTGACCTTAAGTTTCATCCGGCCCTGATACACTGACCCTTTCTCCCCCTGTGTGCCGGGGTGCGAGTACCCCCCCCCCCCCCACTTCTATCCCCCGGAGTGGAGGGTTTGCTCAAGGGTTTTCTCACCCTTGTTATGTGTTAAGTTAATGTTTGTTTTATGTTTGTTATAATAGAAAAATGCTGGACTCTGTAGCAATGTGGAACCAATCTTGCTGTTAGCAACATTCGCTTCTCAATTTGTGTATATGTAATAGTGTCTCTGTATATGACGTTCTCATGTTGTGATGGAGCCAGTAACTACATAAATAAAGTTATTAAAAAAAAAAAAAGAGTTAGCCAATTTAAGTGCTTGAACTCTGTCCATAACCTCCTCATACGAAGATTCTTTATTGAGCGACTTTTCTAGTTCTTCGAACCAGAAACACGCTGCCATAGTGACAGGAACAATGCATGAAATTGGTTGTAGAAGGTAACCTTGCTGAACAAACATCTTTTTAAGCAAACCCTCTAATTTTTTATCCATAGGATCTTTGAAAGCACAACTATCTTCTATAGGAATAGTAGTGCGTTTGTTTAGAGTAGAAACCGCCCCCTCGACCTTGGGGACTGTCTGCCATAAGTCCTTTCTGGGGTCGACTATAGGAAATAATTTCTTAAATATAGGGGGAGGAACAAAAGGTATGCCGGGCCTTTCCCACTCCTTATTTACTATGTCCGCCACCCGCTTGGGTATAGGAAAAGCATCGGGGGGCACCGGAACCTCTAGGAACTTGTCCATCTTACATAATTTCTCTGGAATGACCAAATTGTCACAATCATCCAGAGTAGATAATACCTCCTTAAGCAGTGCGCGGAGATGTTCTAATTTAAATTTAAATGTTACAACATCAGGTTCAGCTTGTTGAGAAATTTTTCCTGAATCTGAAATTTCTCCCTCAGACAAAACCTCCCTCCTGGCCCCTTCAGATTGGTGTGAGGGTATGTCAGAACAGTTATCATCAGCGTCCTCTTGCTTTTCAGTGTTTAAAACAGAGCAATCGCGCTTTCTCTGATAAGTAGGCATTTTGGATAAAATGTTTGCAATAGAATTATCCATTACAGCCGTTAATTGTTGCATGGTAATAAGTATTGGCGCACTAGATGTACTAGGGGCCTCTTGTGTGGGCAAAACTGGTGTAGACACAGAAGGGGATGATGCAGTATCATGCTTACTCCCCTCATTTGAGGAATCATCTTGGGCAATATCATTATCTGTGGCATCCTTGTCCCTACTTTGTTTGGACACTATGGCACAATTATCACATACATTTAAATGGGGAGAAACCTTAGTTTTCATACATATAGAACATAGCTTATCTGATGGTACAGACATGTTAAACAGGCTTAAACTTGTCAACAAAGCACAAAAAACGTTTTAAAATAAAACCGTTACTGTCACTTTAAATTTTAAACTGAACACACTTTATTACTGAATATGAGAAAAAGTATGAAGGAATTGTTCAAAATTCACCAAAATTTCACCACAGTGTTTTAAAGCCTTAAAAGTATTGCACACCAAATTTGAAAGCTTTAACCCTTAAAATAACGGAACCGGAGCCGTTTTTACATTTAACCCCTATACAGTCCCAGCTATCTGCTTTGCTGAGACCCAACCAAGCCCAGAGGGGAATACGATACCAAATGACGCCTTCTATAAGCTTTTTCAGTGGTTCTTAGCTCCTCACACATGCATCTGCATGCCTTGCTCTCCAAAAACAACTGCTCATTAGTGGCGCGAAAATGAGGCTCTGCCTATGACTAGAAAAGGCCCCCATCTGAAAAAGGTGTCCAACACAGTGCCTGCCGTTTTTTAAAACAATCCCCAAGATTATAATAACTATTAAGAGTTATAATCTGCAAAATATGCTTAGCAAAGTAATCGTTTTAGCCCAGAAAAATGTCTACCAGTTTTTTAAGCCCTTATGAAGCCCTTTATTCTTTTACTTAATCTAAGAAAATGGCTTACCGGTCCCCATAGGGGAAATGACAGCCTTCCAGCATTACATAGTCTTGTTAGAAATGTGGCCAGTCATACCTCAAGCAGAAAAGTCTGCCAACTGTTTCCCCCAACTGAAGTTACTTCATCTCAACAGTCCTGTGTGGAAACAGCAATCGATTTTAGTAACGTTTGCTAAAATCATCTTCCTCTTACAAACAGAAATCTTCATCTCTTTTCTGTTTCAGAGTAAATAGTACATACCAGCACTATTTTAAAATAACAAACACTTGATTGAAGGATAAAAACTACATTTAAACACCAAAAAACTCTTAACCATCTCCGTGGAGATGTTGCCTGTGCAACGGCAAAGAGAATGACTGGGGTAGGCGGAGCCTAGGAGGGATCATGTGACCAGCTTTGCTGGGCTCTTTGCCATTTCCTGTTGGGGAAGAGAATATCCCACAAGTAAGGATGACGCCGTGGACCGGACACACCTATGTTGGAGAAATGGAAACTATTCGAACCATCCTACCCATGATCCAAGAGGTTCAATACATGACCACAGTGGACTTAAAGGATGCCTACCTTCACATACCGATTCACAAAGATCATTATCGGTACCTAAGATTTGCCTTTCTAGACAGGCATTACCAGTTTGTAGCTCTTCCCTTCGGGTTAGCTACGGCCCCGAGAATTTTTACAAAGGTTCTGGGCTCACTTCTGGCGGTGCTAAGACCGCGAGGCATAGCGGTGGCTCCATACCTAGACGACATTCTGATACAAGCGTCAAGTTTTCAAATTGCCAAGTCTCATACAGAGATAGTTCTGGCATTTCTGAGGTCGCATGGGTGGAAAGTGAACGTGGAAAAGAGTTCTCTATTACCACTCACAAGAGTTCCCTTCCTGGGGACTCTTATAGATTCTATAGAGATGAAGATTTACCTGACGGAGTCCAGGTTATCAAAGCTTCTGAATGCTTGCCGTGTCCTTCATTCCATTCCACGACCGTCAGTAGCTCAGTGCATAGAAGTAATCGGCTTAATGGTAGCGGCAATGGACATAGTACCATTTGCGTGCCTGCATCTCAGACCACTGCAATTATGCATGCTAAGTCAGTGGAATGGGGATTACTCAGATTTGTCCCCTCTACTAAATCTGGATTAAGAGACCAGAGATTCTCTTCTCTGGTGGCTTTCTCGGGTCCATCTGTCCAAGGGGATGACCTTTCGCAGGCCAGATTGGACGATTGTAACAACAGATGCCAGCCTTCTAGGTTGGGGCGCAGTCTGGAACTCCCTGAAGGCTCAGGGATTATGGACTCAGGAGGAGAAACTCCTCCCAATAAATATTCTGGAGTTGAGAGCAATATTCAATGCTCTTCTAGCTTGGCCTCAGTTAGCAACACTGAGGTTCATCAGATTTCAGTCGGACAACATCACGACTGTGGCTTACATCAACCATCAAGGGGGAACCAGGAGTTCCCTAGCGATGTTAGAAGTCTCAAAGATAATTCGCTGGGCAGAGTCTCACTCTTGCCACCTGTCAGCGATCTACATCCCAGGCGTGGAGAACTGGGAGGCGGACTTTCTAAGTCACCAGTCTTTTCATCCGGGGGAGTGGGAACTTCATCCGGAGGTCTTCGCTCAACTGATTCATCGTTGGGGCAAACCAGAACTGGATCTCATGGCGTCTCGCCAGAATGCCAAGCTTCCTTGTTACTGATCCAGGTCCAGGGACCCGGGAGCGGCGCTGATAGATGCTCTGGCAGCCCCTTGGGTTTTCAACATGGCTTATGTGTTTCCACCATTTCCGCTGCTACCTCGACTGATTGCCAAGATCAAACAGGAGAGAGCATCGGTGATTCTGATAGCGCCTGCGTGGCCACGCAGGACCTGGTATGCAGACCTAGTGGACATGTCGTCCTGTCCACCATGGTCTCTGCCTCTGAGGCAGGACCTTCTAATACAAGGTCCTTTCAACCATCCAAATCTAATTTCTCTGAGGCTGACTGCATGGAGATTGAACGCTTGATCCTATCAAAGCGTGGCTTCTCGGAGTCAGTTATTGATACCTTAATACAGGCACGGAAGCCTGTTACCAGAAAAATTTACCATAAGATATGGCGTAAATATTTATATTGGTGCGAATCCAAGAGTTACTCATGGAGTAAGGTTAGGATTCCTAGGATATTGTCCTTTCTACAAGAGGGTTTAGAAAAGGGCTTATCTGCTAGTTCGTTAAAGGGACAGATTTCTGCTCTGTCTATTCTCTTACACAAACGTCTGGCAGAAGTTCCAGACGTCCAGGCTTTTTGTCAGGCTTTGGCTAGGATTAAGCCTGTGTTTAAGACTGTTGCTCCTCCGTGGAGCTTAAACTTGGTTCTTAAAGTTCTTCAAAGGGTTCCGTTTGAACCCCTTCATTCCATTGATATTAAGCTTTTATCTTGGAAAGTTCTGTTTTTGATGGCTATTTCCTCGGCTCGAAGAGTCTCTGAGTTATCTGCCTTACATTGTGATTCTCCTTATCTGATTTTCCATTCAGACAAGGTAGTTCTGCGTACTAAACCTGGGTTTTTACCTAAGGTAGTTTCTAACAGGAATATCAATCAGGAGATTGTTGTTCCATCATTATGTCCTAATCCTTCTTCAAAGAAGGAACGACTTTTGCATAATCTGGACGTAGTCCGTGCCCTGAAGTTCTATTTACAGGCAACTAAAGATTTTCGTCAAACTTCTTCCCTGTTTGTCGTGTACTCTGGACAGAGGAGAGGTCAAAAAGCTTCGGCAACCTCTCTCTCCTTTTGGCTTCGTAGCATAATATGTTTAGCCTATGAGACTGCTGGACAGCAGCCCCCTGAAAGAATTACAGCTCATTCCACTAGAGCTGTGGCTTCCACCTGGGCCTTTAAGAATGAGGCCTCTGTTGAACAGATTTGCAAGGCTGCAACTTGGTCTTCGCTTCACACTTTTTCAAAATTTTACAAATTTGACACTTTTGCTTCTTCGGAGGCTGTTTTTGGGAGAAAGGTTCTGCAGGCAGTGGTTCCTTCCGTTTAAGTTCCTGCCTTGTCCCTCCCATCATCCGTGTACTTTAGCTTTGGTATTGGTATCCCATAAGTAATGGATGATCCGTGGACTGAATACACTTAACAAGAGAAAACATAATTTATGCTTACCTGATAAATTTATTTCTCTTGTAGTGTATTCAGTCCACGGCCCGCCCTGTCTTTTTTAAGGCAGATCTAAATTTTAATTAAAACTCCAGTCACCACTGCTCCCTATGGTTTCTCCGTTCTTGTCTTGTTTCGGTCGAATGACTGGATATGACGTGGAGGGGAGGAGCTTTATAGCAGCTCTGCTTTGGGTGATCCTCTTGCAACTTCCTGTTGGGAAGGGAATATATCCCATAAGTAATGGATGATCCGTGGACTGAATACACTACAAGAGAAATAAATTTATCAGGTAAGCATAAATTATGTTTTTTGGACTTGACTGTCCCTTTAATTTGCTTCCTTCTCTTTAGTTTTATCCTTTTGCTGAAAGATTTATCTAGGTAAGCTCAAGAGCAGCAACGAACCTAGGTTCTGGCAGCTGATTGGTGGCTGCATATATATACCGATTGTCATTGGCTTATCCATGTGTTCAGTTAGAAACCAGTAGTGCATTGCTGCTCCTTCAACAAATGATACCAACAAAATTAAACAAGTTAAATTTAATAATAGAATTAAACTGGATAGTTGTTTAAAATTGTATGTTCTACCTAAATCATGAAAGAAAATTTTTGGGTTTCATGTCCCTTTAAGGTTCACATATAAATTAACGAAGGAAACATAACTTTGTATATAAATTGTAGTAGATTTCTTCCTGTAGTGGCAATGTATTTGATATAATTAGATATGCAGATGTGTACAGTTGCCAGGTCTGGCTTTGTATGCAGAGTGTTGAGCTGTGTTAAATGACCTGGCACACATCTGATAAACATGGGACTGTGTTTACTGTCATTCTCTGTATTGATTCCTGGGACATAGCAAGGACATACGAAGCCCCAGGCCCCTGTTTGAACTTCCCACTGCAGGACCCTAACTGGGCTGAGCAGACACAAATACAGGACACCATATGGGACAGTAATGCAAATTGGTGAGAAGTGGATGGATGACTATTTAATAGGGGTCAGATACATCACAAGATGGAAAATAAACAGAGAGGCCCAGGATGTATAAGATATTATGCAAGCATAACAGAATGTAGATAGATGGCAAAATATTGTAAATATGAAAGAGTGAGTCAAAGTCAGCTTAACTATGCTTGGAGAAGTGTAAGAATAAGTACATATTTATGACTGTTTAGAGAGGCTAGGTGTAAGTTACATGTAAAAGGTTGTTAAAATATGTGTGGCAGAGAGTGGAAAATGTGAACAAAAAATAGTAGCAGATTTCACATACAATAAAATGGCACATTTTTATTTCATCATGACTGGATAAAACAGGTGATAGAAAAGACTTAAAAACAAAGGGATTTTTTACAAGTGGAGCGCTATATTTCGCTTTCATGAAAGCGATACTTGCGCACCATTTTGTAATACCAGTGCTGGTATTACAAGTTAGCCACAATGTAAACACCAGAGCGCGCTTCCATCGGCTCCTATGGGAGCCTCGTTCTGATGCCGTAACAGAAGGCATCAGAACTTCAGCGCCAGCAAAGAGGGTAAGTTGCGCAGTGATGGCAGCAAATATATATGTATATGATGAAATACATATATATGTATGTGTTAATATGTGTATAGATAGTAGCATATACATATATATTTACTGGGAACACACAATTACCATTGACCGCAATTTAAAGGCACTAACTTAAAATACTGCCTAGTGCAGTAAGTTTATTAAAAAATAAAGATGCTGCCATCTTTATTTTTTAATAAACTACACAAGACAGTATTTTGGGGGCATTTGGGGCAGATTTATAAAATTAAATCTCTGGTTAATTTTATAAGTAATAATTGCTACCGCAAGCGTGTGGTAGCAATAACCAGCCACTTGTAATGGCTGTTTAATTTGCCCATTTTCAGGTGTGCAATAATGTAGTGCTCCACTTGTAATCTAGCCCATTGTGTTTTGGTCACATGGTTGTATTCATAGTCATACCTACCAAATACATTATACTTACACTAGGCGATAAGCCTGCCCAGAGGCAGTCTATTTAAAAAAAAAAAACTACAAACCCCAAAACTAAAATTACAAAAAAAAAATAATGTAAAATTACAGAAAAAATAAACAAAGCTATCCAAAATAAAAAAATTAAACCTAAACTAATACCCCTATAAAAAGCCCCCCAAAAATAAAAACACCCCCTAATCTAATACTAAACAACCAATAGCCCTTAAAAGTTAAACAGCTCTTTTTCCTAAACAAATTACCAATGACCCCCTAACAGTAAAAACCCCCAACCACCAAACCCCCAAAATAAAAAAAAAACTAACACTAAAAAAACCTTAACTACCCATTGCCCCAAAAGGGACATTTGTATGGGCATTGTCCTTAAAAGGGCATTCAGCTCTTTTACTGCCCAAAAAACCCTAATCTAATAAAAAGCCACCCCAAAGAATAAAAAAAAATATATATAAAAGGTACTCACCGTTCCTGAAGTCCAGTGGAGAAGGTCTTCTTCCAGGCAGCTCCATCATCTTCTATCTTCATCCGGAACGAAGATGGCGCGGAGCAGAGGTGCGGAGCTGTCTTCCCAGATGCGTGGATCCTCAGCGGCGGTCCTCAACGGCTGCGGTCCTCAGGGGCGGCAGCGGCGTTCCTTGTCGGCATGGAGCCTCCTCTTCATCCGATATTTGTCGTACACTGAAGATTGAATGCAAGGTACCGCAATCAATTTGGGGTTCCTTGCATTCCTATTGGCTGAAATTTTTAAATCAGCCAATATTATTAGAGCTACTGAAATCCTATTGGCTGTTCAAATCAGCCAATAAGATTTCAGTAGCTCTCATCCTATTGGCTGATTTCAAAATTTCAGCCAATAGGAATGTAAGGTACCCCAATAAATATTGGGTACGTTGCATTCAATCTTCAGTGTGCGACGGACAATTGCATGAAGAGGACCGCCGCTCAGGATCCACGTATCGGGGGAGACAGCTCTGCACCTCCACGCCGCCTTCGCTCCGGATGAAGATAGAAGATGATGGAGCCGACTGGAAGAAGATCTTCTCCACCGGACTTCAGGAACGGTGAGTACCTATTTGGGGCTTAGTGTTAGGATTTTTTTTTTTTTTTTATATTTTATTAAGATTAGGGATTTAATGGGCTGGAAAAGAGCCGATTGCCCTTTTAAGGGCAGTAAAAGAGCTGAATACCCTTTTAAGTGCAATGCCCATACAAATGCCTCTTTAGGGGCAATGGGTAGTTTAGGTTTTTTTCGTGTTAGTTTTTTTTTTATTTAGGGGGTTTGGTGGGTGGGGTTTGTTTACTGTTTAATTTAGGGCAAATGCCCTTCAAAAGGCCCTTTTAAGGGCTATTGGTAGTTTAGGGGGTGTTTTTATTTTGGGGGGCTTTTTTATTTTCATAGGGATTAGTTTTAATAATTTTTATTTTTGATAATTTTGTTAATTTTTTTCTGTAATTTTAGAGTTTTTTATTTTTTGTAATTTTAGATTATTTTTTTTGTAATTTAATGTTAATTTTTTTTAAGTGTAACTTAGTATTGGGGTTAATTTAGGGGGTGTTAGGTTAGGGGGCTTAGAAATTAGTTATTTGCGTTGTGGGGGTCGGCAGTTTAGGAGTTAATAAGTTAGTTATTTTTATTGCGATGTGGGGGTTTGGCGGTTTAGGGGTTAATAGGTTAATTAGGTTTATTGCGATAGGGGGGTTGGCGGTTTAGTTGTTAATATTTTAATTATGTTATTTGCGGATTAGGGGTTAATTACTTTATTGTTTTGCGATATGCGATTTGGCAGTTTAGGTGTTTGTTAATACTTCGTGCGGGAGGTTAGATATTTTTGTTAATACTTTGTGCGGTTGCATGTTTTTTTTAAATTTTTTTTTTTTATTTTTTTTAAGGTTTCAGGTTTGCCTACACTGCATCCAGGTGGATTCCAAAAATGCGCTTCTCTCTTTGTATGCAAATTATTATGACCCTGGGGAAGTCTCCCTATGGGTGATGGGGGAAACCAGACGTGGACTCCTTGCCCAGTGTGCTTAGAGGAATGTGGCTGCACCTCACTGACGAGGCCCATAGGAGGCCGAAACGATCGTCTGGGGTTGTCATGTTCCTTGTTCAGAGGAGAATTGCCTGGTATTTCGGGGCTGGACTGACCTTACTTGGCGGGATCAGACTGATATACTTCAGGAAAGTTTTCTTCTGTGAAAAGCACACTGGTCTAAAAGAGGCTGCCTCCGGGTGGTAAATTGCCATAGAACAAGCCACTGAGCTGTTGTTCGTTCCTGGTAGAGCGCTTCTCTCTTTGTATGCAAATTATTATGACCCTGGGGAAGTCTCCCTATGGGTGATGGGGGAAACCAGACGTGGACTCCTTGCCCAGTGTGCTTAGAGGAATGTGGCTGCACCTCACTGACGAGGCCCATAGGAGGCCGAAACGATCGTCTGGGGTTGTCATGTTCCTTGTTCAGAGGAGAATTGCCTGGTATTTCGGGGCTGGACTGACCTTACTTGGCGGGATCAGACTGATATACTTCAGGAAAGTTTTCTTCTGTGAAAAGCACACTGGTCTAAAAGAGGCTGCCTCCGGGTGGTAAATCGCCATAGAACAAGCCACTGAGCTGTTGTTCGTTCCTGGTAGAGCGCTTCTCTCTTTGTATGCGGATTCCAAAAATGGCAGGGTGGTGAAAGAATCCACCGCATCCACCTGGATGTAGATTCTGTTGGCTGCCTTGCGCAGCCAACATCCTTTGAGGATTCGTGTGCAACTGGCGACAGCGACGGACGTGTTACAAACCCGATTATAGTATAAATTATATTGTCACCTTTTCCTGAAATTCAACTCAGGAGTTTAACCGTTACAATCACACAGGGATTATTTAAAGGGATGTAAAACAGACTGTTTCAATGTTGTAATAAAAAAGCACTAAGTAGTGGGTTATGCTTAAAGGGTCAGTTAACACAAGACTTTGTTTATTAGAAAAAAATTCCCAGTCGTATATTGTAAACTCCGCCCTCTATGACACAATCTAATTTTTTTCTATATGCCCCCTGACACGCCCCCTGACCATGCTAATGAGCGCGCTCATGAAACTCATGAAAATCAAGGCACTGAGCAACAACGGAACAAAGTCATCTGATTGGTTGTGCAACAGAAACACTGGCCAATCAGATTAGAAAGCCTTCATAGAGGATTCTAAACACTAGGGAGACTACTGGTAACACTCACTGGTATTGACAGCTGGGCTTACCGACAACTGGTCAGTGACGTGCAGTGATAGGGGGCAGGGGAGGCAGCGCCTCCCCTGTCAAATCAGAAGAAAACAAAAGTTTTTATTTATTAATAAAAAAAAAAAGTTTAATGGTTTGTGCATTAACTTTGTGTGACCACGCCACCCCAGGTACCCCCCACAACCCCCCTCCCTCCACCAGCGAGCGATGCAATCCCCATCCATGTTGCGTAATTAAGGAGAGGCAGTGAGCCGTTCAGCTGCCCTCCATTGATTGCGCAACATGGATGCTTGATAGTGTTAAAAGCTCACTATCAGCTAGAGCCACCCAGTGGGATCTCTTGCAGGCCTATACATGCTCCATAGAGGCGGTTCTCCAAACCGCCTCTATGATGAAGCTAATTAATCAGTCAATCCGCTATCAGCACTGCCAGGGAGGCGTGCCTGGCGTGGACGATGTGAGTGATGTCAGACTGATACTGGCGCTGGCGGGATCTAACTGAAGAAGCAGGAGGAAGCTGCTGCCGAGCCGACTCACGTGTGACTGACAATGACTGCGTGTTGTCACCGTGAGTGAGACAGTCAGACTGTGACTGTCAGTCCCCGAGTCCCATGGCGACTAGTGTGTGTTTGCACTCAGGACGTGGAATCTATCTACTGCAAACGGTAAGGGGTGATCTGCTGCTCAGGTACTGAATGCTAAACCTTAGGAGTCAGATCTTCTCTAATAAATATGGTGCAGTTTTCTCGCACCAATTCACCCCTCCTTTGCAGCCTGGATAAATAGCCACTGAAAAGTTAATGCAACACTGTTATATCTCCCAAACACAGACAGGCATTGCATTTTTTTGAGGGTTTTTCTTCTTATTTTTGTTTTTGCTTTCTCTGATATATTTTAACTTTGGCTACATTGTACCCAAAAGAGTGTTCCTTAATGTTACTCTGACAGTAAGAAGCATTAAAGTATATGTTAATAGCCATTTAGATTGTGTGCATTGATTAATTTTTAGCAGTCTGGTTGCTTAGAGTGTAAGGCAGACACGTTGGTTACCAGTTATGATGTTTTGTAGTCTAGTCTTTGAGTCAAAACATTAAATATTTGAGAGGAAAAGTGGCATGGGGGAACTAAATGTAGAACTTGAACCCTTGGCTGCCCAGCTCTCTGTTGAATTGTTAGATTGTTTTGTTTGTTATCATGCCCTGAACTGACTCCACCACTGGGCTACTATCTGCTGTCTATATGGAGGGAGGAGCTGAAGGTCACAAAATGCACAGTGCATGTGCTGATGGCTATAATAAATAACCATTGTGCAACTTACAAATAGATTGGCATAAATGTAGAAAATTGCTTAATCCTGGAGTATTTACATATTTTGAAGTATTGAAAAACATAATTTATGCTTACCTGATAAATTCCTTTCTCCTGTAGTGTAGTCAGTCCACGGGTCATCCATTACTTATGGAATATATCTCTTCCTAACAGGAAACTGCAAGAGAATTACCCAGCAGAGCTGCTATATAGCTCCTCCCCTCACATATCATACTCAGTCATTCGACCAAAGCAGACGAGAAAGGAGGAACCATAGGGTACAGTGGTGACTGGAGTTTAATTAAAATTTAGACCTGCCGTAAAAACAGGGCGGGCCGTGGACTGACTACACTACAGGAGAAAGGAATTTATCAGGTAAGCATAAATTATGTTTTCTCCTGTTAAGTGTAGTCAGTCCACGGGTCATCCATTACTTATGGAATACCAATACCAAAGCTAAAGTACACGGATGAAGGGAGGGACAAGGCAGGAACATTAAACAGAAGGAACCACTGCCTGAAGTACCTTTCTCCCAAAAATAGCCTCCGACGAAGCAAAAGTGTCAAATTTGTAAAATTTTGAAAAAGTGTGAAGCGAAGACCAAGTCGCAGCCTTGCAAATCTGTTCAACAGAGGCCTCATTTTTAAAGGCCCAGGTGGAAGCCACAGCTCTAGTAGAATGAGCTGTAATCCTTTCAGGAGGCTGCTGTCCAGCAGTCTCATAGGCTAAGCGTATTATGCTACGAACCTTAAGAACTAAGTTTAAGCTCCACGGCGGAGCAACAGACTTAAACACAGGCTTAATCCTAGTTAAAGCCTGACAGAAAGCCTGAACGTCTGGAACTTCAGCCAGACGTTTGTGTAGAAGAATAGACAGAGCAGAAATCTGTCCCTTTAACGAACTAGTAGATAAGCCCTTTTCTAAAATCAATAACCGACTCCGAGAAGCCACGCTTTGATAGAATCAAGCGTTCAATCTCCATGCAGTCAGCCTCAGAGAAATTAGATTTGGATGTTTGAAAGGACCCTGAATTAGAAGGTCCTGTCTCAGAGGCAGAGACCACGGTGGACAGGACGACATGTCCACTAGGTCTGCATACCAGGTCCTGCGTGGCCACGCAGGCGCTATCAGAATCACCGAAGCTCTCTCCTGTTTGATCTTGGCAATCAAACGAGGAAGCATCGGGAATGGTGGAAACACATAAGCCATGTTGAAGACCCAAGGGGCTGTCAGAGCATCTATCAGCACCGCTCCCGGGTCCCTGGACCTGGATCCATAACAAGGAAGCTTGGCGTTCTGACGAGACGCCATGAGATCCAGATCTGGTTTGCCCCAACAACGAATCAGTTGAGCAAAGACCTCCGGATGAAGCTCCCACCCCCCGGATGAAAAGAGTTAGGCTGCAAGAGAATGACTGAGTATGATATGTGAGGGGAGGAGCTATATAGCAGCTCTGCTGGGTAATTCTCTTGCAGTTTCCTGTTAGGAAGAGATATATTCCATAAGTAATGGATGACCCGTGGACTGACTACACTTAACAGGAGAAATGTGTATGTATATTGGAAAATACATATCAGTTTCTTTGTTTTTTTAAGGGGGGAGGGGCATTTTTTATGTGTACATAATTATCATTTTTTGTTTGTTTTAAAATGCATTTACTTTTTTTTTAGAGAAACATTTTGGATAACAGCCTAATACATATTTTATCCAAAGCTGTGTTTGCCCTCACACAAGAACAAATAAATAAAATAATTGCTGATCCTGAACAGAAAATAGCAAGTGAGCCAAACTGGAGAAGCAGTCATATGTAGTCACCAATCACAATTGGTGTTCTGCTCAGCAGCTACAAATGTTTGCAGCTCTCAAGTGGGATTTTACCTATGTGTTTAATTAATTTGTCTGGTTAAATTCATTGTATGCTAGGTCAGTAATGCAAAACAAGTATGCTCAATTTTATTTAGAGCATGTCATTTTTTTGTAGAATGACCCTTTAAAAACAAACTTACTTAGGAACTGCAATGCATAACGTCTGTTGAGAATGACACAGCTCACAAGCCAATCAGGAGAGACATACATAGCAATAGCTGTGCCATGCTTGGAAAAGGTACAGTAGTGCACATGCAAAGGGACTACACACATGGTTAAACATATAGTTACATACAAGCACTTGTTCAATAATAATAATAATGCTGTTATGAATTAGATGGAGGACGCCTCACGCCGGTAATTTAACTACTGTCAGTGTCAGTGTCATGTGTGGCGGAGGTGGTCCTATTGACACTGTCTTTGGAGTTCATTGTTGAGTACACAAGGCTTTGAGCAGTATATTTCCCTAGGCCTAAGTATGACAGCACAACTAAATTCACTATTTACCAATTCCTTATTCCATCTAGAGCATTGACATTATTATACTTGGAGATTTTTTTTTTAATTTACCCCCTCCCCTAATAAGATTTTTGCAGATGCCCCTGGTTGTGTCAGTGTTCTAAGCCTTTAAGTAGTTAACAGGCTGACTTAGGTATTGTATATATTGTATTCAAGTGCTTTAGTGCAATGTATCTTAACCGTGTATCTTAACCGTTTTGATTATAGCTGAACCAGTGCACAAGTGAAATAGTAAGCTTATTAGTAACACCATGGTTACTAACCTACTCTCACCCATCAGCTGATTATTTAATCTATGCACTGGTTCAGCTATGATTAAAACCTGCCCTGTTGGGGGTACTTGCGGCCCGCAGTATACGTGTTTCTCTGGCGTATCATATCTAGTGCCTCGCCAGCCTCTGACCTCACCGCACGTCACTGCAACTGGTAACACTCACTAATAGTGATAACTGGTAACAGTCACTGATAGTGACAGCTAGACTTATATACCCATGGGGAACACACTCACTGACAGATAGGGCCCCAACACTGAGATTTAGGTGCACTTAGTGGAAGGCACTGATAGTTACGGACCCTTAACTTTAATAGGGAATCTCACTAATAGGGACACTTATCTTCGCATCCATTTACGCTGATAGCTAGGGGTACCCTTCTGTCAGCCACAGACCACTCAATCTGTAGATACAGCCAGATAACACCCCACCTGACAAACCAGTAACATGGACCAGCTCTCTTGTGCTGGCAGCAATGCGCAGAATTCGATTTTATTTTTTTGATAATGACAGAGCGCGCTCAATAGAATGCAATGGCGCAATCGGTAACCCAGTGATAGGCACAACAGGCAAAAGGTAAAAAAACTAAGGCCTAGATTTAGAGTTGGGCGGTAGCCGTCAAAACCAGCGTTAGAGGCTCCTAACGCTGGTTTTTACCGCCCTCTGGTATTTGGAGCCAGTCATTAAAGGGTCTAACGCTCACTTTTCAGCCGCGACTTTTCCATACCGCAGATCCCCTTACGTCAATTGCGTATCCTATCTTTTCAATGGGATCTTTCTAACGCCGGTATTTAGAGTCGTGGCTGAAGTGAGCGTTAGAAATCTAACGACAAAACTCCAGCCGCAGAAAAAAGTCAGTAGTTAAGAGCTTTCTGGGCTAACGCCGGTTTATAAAGCTCTTAACTACTGTGCTCTAAGGTACACTAACACCCATAAACTACCTATGTACCCCTAAACCGAGGTCCCCCCACATCGCCGCCACTCTATTAAAATTTTTTAACCCCTAATCTGCCGACCGCACGCCGCTGCCACCTACTTTATCCCTATGAACCCCTAATCTGCTGCCCCTAACACCGCCGACCCCTATATTATATTTATTAACCCCTAATCTGCCCCCTCACCGTCGCCTCCACCTGCCTACACTTATTAACCCCTAAACTGCAGAGTGGACCGCACCGCTACTATAATAAAGTTATTAACCCCTAATCCGCCTCACTCCCGCCTCAATAACCCTATAATAAATAGTATTAACCCCTAATCTTCCCTCCCTAACATCGCCGACACCTAACTTCAAGTATTAACCCCTAATCTGCCGATCGGAGCTCACCACTACTCTAATAATTTTTTAACCCCTAAAGCTAATTCTAACCCTAACCCTAATACCCCCCTAAGTTAAATATAATTTTATTCTAACGAAATTAATTAACTCTTATTAAATAAATTATTCCTATTTAAAGCTAAATACTTACCTGTAAAATAAATCCTAATATAGCTACAATATAAATTATAATTATATTGTAGCTATTTTAGGATTAATATTTATTTTACAGGTAACTGTAATTATTTTTTTTTTATTTTTTTTAAATAGGTTTTTTATTGAGATTATTGACAAAACAACATCAAGTAAACATGTTACATAAGCATTCAGAAACATTCTTTTAAACCAGGACAATATTTAGGAGTTCAAGACTGTACAATAAGCACATATAGGTAAAGAATATTCATGAGAGAACCCAACATGATATCGCTATATTCCTATGTAAGTGGCAAAACTGAAACCTCATTTTCTACTTTTTAGTATTTCCCTCTCTTAATATAAGGAGCCACTTTTGGGCTCTTGTCGCCTATAATGATGTCTAGAGGGAGTAGGGTGATAAGAATAGTCTCTCTTGGACATATGTCTAATCAGAATAACATTGTCAACTGATTTAAAGAAGATATTTAGGGCACGGAACAATAGAGGTTGTTGTGAAGTAAAGACATATGATGCTATTGGGAAAGAACTATGATAGCGATGCGGCATAGAAAAGAGAAGCCGCGTAGTTAGTTCTCCTGTAAAAGGAGGTTCTTTATGGTGGTGGGGGGGGGGGAGGAGGTGATAATGATTATAAGCTAAATGAAATAAGAGACTTAAGGGCTTAGAGATTTGTTGCGAATAAAAAGGGGGGTAGGCGAGTATATATAATAGATAACAGGTGCTTAGTGTACTGAGTAGACTGGCTTCAGTATTGCAGGGCAACATAGACATGTATACATTCATAGAAACATATAAACTACTGGATGTATATCAAAATTACAACTCACATCGAAAGTCAACACTACTAAACAGGTATTGGATCTATGGAAATATATCTATCATTTAATACTATGTTGCCAGGTCTACAATATATGCTGAGTGAAAGCTTTATAAAGAATAGATCTTCAAATAATAATTCTGCCTCATACTGTTACAAGCCACAGCCTAAGATAAGCCAATATTAATATGTAAAGGTGACCAACTCAGTGAATAAGGAATCCCTGATTTGACAAAACTATATGTATATGTCAATAGCAACTAAATCCTTTACTATCAGGCTAAAATGCCTTCCTGGTAAGAGAGAAATAAAAACAACTCCACTATGAGAAGTGTAGCTATTAGTTAGACATTACAGTGAAAGTAGGGAGTATGGTTTATTCACAAACTTTGAAGTGTTATACCCTGCCGTCCAAACATGGGCCCTATGTCTAAACAGCAGGCAAAACAATTATATATGTGGGTGTATAATTATCAAAGGATTGTACATTTCTAAAGAATATAAAATAAACCACCTTGCTTCCTGGTTTAAGGCAACCAAGCTGCGAATGAACTACATATATACGGGTTTTGGCAAACAAGCATAACTAAACAAGAAACTGGCAAGGTGTAAAAATGTCTCTCTGCAGGGGCTTAGTTAGAAGAGCATGCTCTAACTAACACCGGACTTGTGAGACTGTAATATTCTTCTCTGCAGCGCTGTTCTTCTCTACAGCGTAAATATCAAAGATGAAATGGCTCTAAAGTTAATAGATATCAAAAGTGAGGTCCACTTAGAACTTATTTAAGTGAAGAGACTATATTTGCAGAAAAGCTCTGCAAACTATGTCAAACCTAACCAAAAAACAAACTGGTGAAAAACAAGATAGTCAGTATCTTCATAATGCATTAAGTCCACGTAGGTATAAGGTGATCTGTCATTGAGCTAGGGCTGGGTTCCCGTGCAGTGCGGGTCTTCTAATTGTTTCTGGAGCCCCAAAAATGCCTGGTGTGGATTCTGAAGCAATGATCAAACTAACCAATGCCTGTCTGATCAATCGAACCCCATCTGTGAAAGAGTAACTTCCCAGTAGGCAAGGGGCCCAGTACTCCCATGTTCATGGCCTCAGTACTGTCAGAGAGAGTCCCCCATGTATAGCTTGCTGGCGGCAGCCGCTTGCCGTTTGAGCGCTAAGGATGGCCTGCAGTTAACTTGGTGAGTACAGTCATGCTAAGTTCCTCACCTGCAGTGTTGAGCGCAAGGGGTATTCTCTCCGCATGGCCGCCGGCTGCAATCACTGTGTGTCCCGCAGCTGTGGGTGAGTTCGGAATTGAGGTGCGATCTGTATCGATGTGTAGCTTTGCAGGCTGATCAGGGCAATCTACCGACTCAACCTCCATAATTATGCCCGCCTCATAGTCAGCTCGATCACTACAGCAGCCAGTAGTAAGGTCGCCATATTGGGGGAGTGCAGGCGGGGAACACAGGGGCCTAGGGGTAGGCGACTCCACATGGTCACCTTGGTCCAGGGTATTATGATCGGCCACCAAGTTAGGAGTGATATGTGCAAACGAGCCTGTCCCAGAATAGCACTCCACTAGAGTCGCTTCCATCTTCGCAAAATGTTCATGTAGGAGATGTATCACGGCTAGTTCCCAGGCTTTGAGGGCCTTCATCTTGCTCAAATCTTTAAAGAGGTGCTCGTAGTCAGAGGCATCCATTGACACACCACTTGGGTCTGCGGTGACAGAGGGAGCAGAAAAACCCTTTGTGGAATAAAAAATTATTATTTTAAAGGCAAATGGATAGTTTAAAGTTAGTTAAAGCCAGGAGCTGCACTCGAGAGCGTCTGTCTCCCTCAGTAGTTGGCTCCTCCCCCCCAACTTTGTAATTATTTTAACCAGGTACAATAGCTATTAAATAGTTAAGAACTATTTAATAGTTACCTAGTTAAAATAATTACAAAATTACCTGTAAAATAAATCCTAACCTAAGTTACAATTAAACCTAACACTACACTATCAATAAATTAATTAAATACAATACCTACAAATAAATACAATTAAATAAACTAACTAAAGTACAAAAAATAAAAAAGAACTAAGTTACAAAAAATAAAAAAATATTTACAAACATAAGAAAAATATTACAACAATTTTAAACTAATTACACCTACTCTAAGTCCCCTAATAAAATAACAAAGCCCCCCAAAATAAAAAAATGCCCTACCCTATTCTAAATTAAAAAAAGTTCAAAGCTCTTTTACCTTACCAGCCCTTAAAAGGACCTTTTGTGGGGCATGCCCCAAAGAATTCAGCTCTTTTGCCTGTAAAAAAAAACATACAATACCCCCCCCAACATTACAACCCACCACCCACATACCCCTAATCTAACCCAAACCCCCCTTAAATAAACCTAACACTAAGCCCCTGAAGATCTTCCTACCTTCTCTTCACCATGCCAGGTATCACCGATCGTTCCAGGCTAATACATATTTTATCCAAAGCTGTGTTTGCCCTCACACAAGAACAAATATATTTTAAAAAATAAATAAATAAAATAATTTCTGATCCTGAACAGAAAATAGCAAGTGAGCCAAACTGGAGCAGCAGTCATATGTAGTCACCAATCACAATTGGTGTTCTGCTCAGCAGCTACAAATGTTTGCAGCTCTCAAGTGGGATTTTACCTATGTGTTTAATTAATTTGTCTGGTTAATTCATTGTATGCTAGGTCAGTAATGCAAAACAAGTATGCTCAATTTTATTTAGAGCATGTCATTTTTTTGTAGAATGACCCTTTAAAAACAAACTTACTTAGGAACTGCAATGCATAACGTCTGTTGAGAATGACACAGCTCACAAGCCAATCAGGAGAGACATACATAGCAATAGCTGTGCCATGCTTGGAAAAGGTACAGTAGTGCACATGCAAAGGGACTACACACATGGTTAAACATATAGTTACATACAAGCACTTGTTCAATAATAATAATAATGCTGTTATGAATTAGATGGAGGACGCCTCACGCCGGTAATTTAACTACTGTCAGTGTCAGTGTCATGTGTGGCGGAGGTGGTCCTATTGACACTGTCTTTGGAGTTCATTGTTGAGTACACAAGGCTTTGAGCAGTATATTTCCCTAGGCCTAAGTATGACAGCACAACTAAATTCACTATTTACCAATTCCTTATTCCATCTAGAGCATTGACATTATTATACTTGGAGATTTTTTTTTTAATTTACCCCCTCCCCTAATAAGATTTTTGCAGATGCCCCTGGTTGTGTCAGTGTACTAAGCCTTTAAGTAGTTAACAGGCTGACTTAGGTATTGTATATATTGTATTCAAGTGCTTTAGTGCAATGTATCTTAACCGTGTATCTTAACCGTTTTGATTATAGCTGAACCAGTGCACAAGTGAAATAGTAAGCTTATTAGTAACACCATGGTTACTAACCTACTCTCACCCATCAGCTGATTATTTAATCTATGCACTGGTTCAGCTATGATTAAAACCTGACCTGTTGGGGGTACTTGCGGCCCGCAGTATACGTGTTTCTCTGGCGTATCATATCTTGTGCCTCACCAGCCTCTGACCTCACCGCACGTCACTGCAACTGGTAACACTCACTAATAGTGATAACTGGTAACAGTCACTGATAGTGACAGCTAGACTTATAGACCCATGGGGAACACACTCACTGACAGATAGGGCCCCAACACTGAGATTTAGGTGCACTTAGTGGAAGGCACTGATAGTTACGGACCCTTAACTTTAATAGGGAATCTCACTAATAGGGACACTTATCTTCGCATCCATTTACGCTGATAGCTAGGGGTACCCTTCTGTCAGCCACAGACCACTCAATCTGTAGATACAGCCAGATAACACCCCACCTGACAAACCAGTAACATGGACCAGCTCTCTTGTGCTGGCAGCAATGCGCAGAATTCGATTTTATTTTTTTGATAATGACAGAGCGCGCTCAATAGAATGCAATGGCGCAATCGGTAACCCAGTGATAGGCACAACAGGCAAAAGGTAAAAAAACTAAGGCCTAGATTTAGAGTTGGGCGGTAGCCGTCAAAACCAGCGTTAGAGGCTCCTAACGCTGGTTTTTACCGCCCTCTGGTATTTGGAGCCAGTCATTAAAGGGTCTAACGCTCACTTTTCAGCCGCGACTTTTCCATACCGCAGATCCCCTTACGTCAATTGCGTATCCTATCTTTTCAATGGGATCTTTCTAACGCCGGTATTTAGAGTCGTGGCTGAAGTGAGCGTTAGAAATCTAACGACAAAACTCCAGCCGCAGAAAAAAGTCAGTAGTTAAGAGCTTTCTGGGCTAACGCCGGTTTATAAAGCTCTTAACTACTGTGCTCTAAGGTACACTAACACCCATAAACTACCTATGTACCCCTAAACCGAGGTCCCCCCACATCGCCGCCACTCTATTAAAATTTTTTAACCCCTAATCTGCCGACCGCACGCCGCTGCCACCTACGTTATCCCTATGAACCCCTAATCTGCTGCCCCTAACACCGCCGACCTCTATATTATATTTATTAACCCCTAATCTGCCCCCTCACCGTCGCCTCCACCTGCCTACACTTATTAACCCCTAATCTGCCGAGCGGACCGCACCGCTACTATAATAAAGTTATTAACCCCTAATCCGCCTCACTCCCGCCTCAATAACCCTATAATAAATAGTATTAACCTATAATCTGCCCTCCCTAACATCGCCGACACCTAACTTCAAGTATTAACCCCTAATCTGCCGATCGGAGCTCACCGCTACTCTAATAATTTTTTGAACCCCTAAAGCTAATTCTAACCCTAACCCTAACACCCCCCTAAGTTAAATATAATTTTATTCTAACGAAATAAATTAACTCTTATTAAATAAATTATTCCTATTTAAAGCTAAATACTTACCTGTAAAATAAATCCTAATATAGCTACAATATAAATTATAATTATATTGTAGCTATTTTAGGATTAATATTTATTTTACAGGTAACTTTGTAATTATTTTAACCAGGTACAATAGCTATTAAATAGTTAAGAACTATTTAATAGTTACCTAGTTAAAATAATTACAAAATTACCTGTAAAATAAATCCTAACCTAAGTTACAATTAAACCTAACACTACACTATCAATAAATTAATTAAATACAATACCTACAAATAAATACAATTAAAGAAACTAACTAAAGTACAAAAAATAAAAAAGAACTAAGTTACAAAAAATAAAAAAATATTTACAAACATAAGAAAAATATTACAACAATTTTAAACTAATTACACCTACTCTAAGCCCCCTAATAAAATAACAAAGCCCCCCAAAATAAAAAAAATGCCCTACCCTATTCTAAATTAAAAAAGTTCAAAGCTCTTTTACCTTACCAGCCCTTAAAAGGACCTTTTGTGGGGCATGCCCCAAAGAATTCAGCTCTTTTGCCTGTAAAAAAAAACATACAATACCCCCCCCAACATTACAACCCACCACCCACATACCCCTAATATAACCCAAACCCCCCTTAAATAAACCTAACACTAAGCCCCTGAAGATCTTCCTACCTTCTCTTCACCATGCCAGGTATCACCGATCATTCCAGGCTCCGAAATCTTCATCCAAGCCCAAGCGGGGGCTGGCGATCCATAATCCGGCGGCTGAAGAGGTCCAGAAGAGGCTCCAAAGTCTTCATCCTATCCGGGAAGAAGAGGCGATCCGGACCGGCAACCATCTTGATCCAAGCGGCATCTTCTATCTTCATCCGATGACGACCGGCCCCATCTTGAAGACCTCCACCGCGGACCCATCTTCTTCTTCTTCCGACGACTTCCCGGCGAATGACGGTTCCTTTAAGGGACCTCATCCAAGATGGCGTCCCTCGAATTCCGATTGGCTAATAGGATTCTATCAGCCAATCGGAATTAAGGTAGGAAAATTCTGACTGGCTGATGGAATCAGCCAATCAGAATCAAGTTCAATCCGATTGGCTGATCCGATCAGCCAATCAGATTGAGATCGCATTCTATTGGCTGATCGGAACAGCCAATAGAATGCGAGCTCAATCTGATTGGCTGATTGAATCAGCCAATCGGATTGAACTTGATTCTGATTGGCTGATTCCATCAGCCAATCAGAATTTTCCTACCTTAATTCCGATTGGCTGATAGAATCCTATCAGCCAATCGGAATTCGAGGGACGCCATCTTGGATGACGTCCCTTAAAGGAACCGTCATTCATCGGGAAGTCGTCGGAAGAAGAAGATGGGTCAGCGGTGGAGGTCTTCAAGATGGAGCCGGTCTTCATCGGGGCTTAGTGTTAGGTTTATTTAAGGGAGGTTTGGGTTAGATTAGGGGTATGTGGGTGGTGGGTTGCATTTTTTTTATTTTGGGGGTCTTTGTTATTTTATTAGGGGGCTTGGAGTAGGTGAAATTAGTTTAAAATTGTTGTAATTTTTTCTAATGTTTGTAAATATTTTTTTATTTTTTGTAACTTAGTTCTTTTTTATTTTTTGTACTTTAGTTAGTTTATTTAATTGTATTTATTTGTAGGAATTGTATTTAATTTATTTATTGATAGTGTAGTGTTAGGTTTAATTGTAGATAATTGTAGGTAGTTTATTTAATTTATTTATTGATAGTGTAGTGTTAGGTTTAATTGTAGATAATTGTAGGTAGTTTATTTAATTTATTTATTGATAGTGTAGTGTTAGGTTTAATTGTAACTTAGGTTAGGATTTATTTTACAGGTAATTTTGTAATTATTTTAACTAGGTAGCTATTAAATAGTTCTTAACTATTTAATAGCTATTGTACCTGGTTAAAATAAATACAAAGTTGCCTGTAAAATAAATATTAATCCTAAAATAGCTACAATATAATTATAATTTATATTGTAGCTATATTAGGGTTTATTTTACAGGTAAGTATTTAGATTTAAATAGGAATAATTTATTTAATAAGAGTTAATTTATTTCGTTAGATAAAAATTATATTTAACTTAGGGGGGTGTTAGTGTTAGGTTTAGACTTAGCTTTAGGGGTTAATACATTTATTATAGTAGCGGTGAGCTCCGATCGGCAGATTAGGGGTTAATTATTGTAGGTAGCTGGCGGCGACGTTGTGGGGGGCAGATTAGGGGTTAATAAATATAATATAGGGGTCGGCAGTGTTAGGGGCAGCAGATTAGGGGTACATAGGGATAATGTAGGTAGCGGCGGTATACGGAGCAGCAGATTAGGGGTTAAAAATAATATGCAGGTGTCAGCGATAGCGGAGGCGGCAGATTAGGGGTTAATAAGTGTAAGGTTAGGGGTGTTTAGACTCGGGGTACATGTTAGGGTGTTAGGTGCAGACGTAGGAAGTGTTTCCCCATAGAAAACAATGGGGCTGCGTTAAGAGCTGAACGCTGCTTTTTTGCAGGTGTTAGGTTTTTTTTCAGCTCAAACTGCCCCATTGTTTTCTATGGGGATATCGTGCACGAGCACGTTTTTGAAGCTGGCCGCGTCCGTAAGCACCGCTGGTATCTAGAGTTGCAGTGGCGTTAAATTATGCTCTACGCTCCCTTTTTGGAGCCTAACGCACTGAAAACCCAGCCATTCTGTGAACTCTTAATACCAGCGGTATTTAAAAGGTGCGGGAGAAAAAAAGCACGCGTAGCTAACGCACCCCTTTGGCCGCCAAACTCTAAATCTAGCCGTAAATTAGTAGGGAGAAGCGGTGGGTGGGCTGCCTAGTTGCAAATAAAACAAATTATGAGGGTAAAATATAAACAGTAATAGAAAAATTATTAATATAATTAAACAGGATATTTAAGATTAAAGAATAAACATTTTAATGTTTACTGTCTCTTTAATATAAATCACTGCAATATGTAATATTCATCATTTTTAAAGGATTGTACCTTTTATTTTTTAACTTAATTAGTGAAGGAACCATTACTTCTTGTGACAGCCCCACGCAGGAGCTGGGGTCTCTACAGGAAGGCAAAGGAACAGATTTTCCTTTTAGCCCATTAACAACTGGGGGCAAGATTACATATGCGTTGTCGCACGCAAAAGCCGGCGATGTCAGTTTTTACTCGGTTTTGGTATCACTAACACCTAATACATGCGCAATATCTATCTACCTCCTGAAAATAACTAACACCTAACGCATGCACAATATTTACCTGTCAACCGCAATAACTAATTAACTATATTAACCCCTAATCCACCAATCCCCACTTCGCAAAACATCTAATTAACCTCTAAACCGCCATCACCCCACAACGCAATATACCTTAATAAACTATTAAATCCTAATCCGCCATTCACCCATATCGCAAAGAATCTATTAAAACTATTAACCCCTAAACCGACATCCCCTACCAATGCAATAAACTTAATTCACCTATTTACCCCTAATCAGCCAAACCCACACAACGTAATAATCCTATTAAAACTATTAACCCCTAAACCGCCAAACCCACACAACACAAATAACTAATTAAATTACTAGGCCCCCTAACCTAACACCCCCTAACCTAACATCCCCTAAATTAACCCCAATTACCTCAATTAAAAAAATACTAAGTTACAAACAATTAAAATAAAAAAGCTAACATTACTTAAAAACAAAAAACTAAGATTAAATTAATCTAAAATTACAAAAAATAAAAAAATCTAACATTACAGAAAATAATAAACAAAAGTATCCAAAATAAAAAAATTCAACCTAATCCCTATGAAAATAAAAAAGCCCCCCAAAATGAAAACACCCCCTAATCTAATGCTAAACTACCAATAGCACTTAAAATGGCCTTTTGTAGGGCATTGCCTTAAGTTAAACAGCAAATTTTCTAACAGTAAAACCCCCCAAAATAAAAAAAAACTAAACTACCCATTGCCCCAAAAGGTACATTTGTATGGGAATTGCCCATAAAGGGCATTCAGCTCTTTTAAGAGTGCCCATTAAAACCATAATCTAAAAAAAAAAAATGGCCTAACTCTAACCCCCAGATAGGTACTCACGGTTCCTGAATTCCGGTGCTGAAGTCTTCTTCCAAGCGACGACCTCTTCTATCTTTATCCAGGACCCCGGAATGGAAGACCCGCAGCGGCGGAACTGAAGACCCGCGGAGCCATGGATCGTGGAGATCATCTTCGTACGATCACCGCCGCACACTGAGAAATGAATTCAAGGTACACGTTTAAATATGGGGTACCTTGAATTCCTATTGGCTGATTTGATTCTTCAAATTCAAATAAGCCAATAGAATGAGAGCTATTGAAATCCTATTTGCTGTTCAAATCAGCCAATAGGATTTCAGTAGCTTTCATCCTATTTGCTGATTTTAATTTGAAGAATCAAATTAGCCAATAGGAATGCAAGGGGTGCCATATTTAATTGGGTACCTTAAATTCACTATTCATTGTACGGTGGTGATCGTACGAAGAGGATCCTCCACGCTCTTGTCAGGGTGCCAGGAATCAGACTGAGACGAGAAGTGCAAAAATAATCGCACCTTTATTAATAGCAAAAAATAATAAAAAGTCCACAAGTAAAATAACAAGTCAGGAGTCAAAACCAGAGCTGGTAGTCAGACCAGCCGAGTCAGGAGCCAAAGCGAATAGTCAGACGAGCCGGTGATGACATCACAATTCTGAGACTGCATCCTGTCTCACATGGAAGATGCACACCAGTCTGGCCATAAAAGGAAGTGTAGGAAATGAGCAGCATCCCCCACAATGCACCATAGTCTGGAGGAGAGGAGAGTAAAATGGCTGCCGGCAGCACATGGCAAACAACAGGGGAAAAACCCTGACAGTACCCTCCTCTCAACGACCCCTCCCTGCGGGAGGACAAAAGGCTTATTGGGGAAACGGGCATGGAAGGCAAGGAGGAGGGCGGGAGCATGAACATCAGAGGATGGAACCCAAGAACGCTCCTCCAGACCGTAGCCCCTCCAGTGAACCAAATGCTGTACACAGACCCTGGACATACGAGATTCAATAATGCTGCTGACTTCATACTCCTCATGGTTGTCAATAAAGATAGGACTGGGACGAGGCAACACCGTGGTAAACCGATTACAAACCAATGGTTTCAAGAGGGAGACATGAAAAACATTGGAGATGCGCATAGCAGGAGGAAGGTCAAGAGCGTAGGCCACAGGATTAACCCGTCGGAGTATTCGAAAAGGACCAACATAACGGGGAGCCAATTTATAGGAAGGCACACGAAGGTTCAAGTTGCGGGAGGATAGCCAAACTCTCTCACCAACCTGGTAGGAAGGTGCGGGCAGATGCCTACGATTAGCCTGGAACTTTTGGCACTGCATAGAATGATGAAGGCAATCCTGAATCTGCACCCACGTGGAACAGCGTTGCCGGAGATGCTCCTCCAAAGCCGGAATACCCTGAGACAAGGATGGTTGAAACCCATAATTCGCCATGAATGGGGATAACTTGGAGGAAGCATTAATAGCACTATTACGAGTAAACTCTGCCCAAGGTAACAGTTCAGACCAATTATTGTGGTGATCTGAGACATAGCAATGAAGGAACTGTTCCAGAGCTTGATTAGACCGTTCCGCAGCCCCATTGGATTGAGGGTGATATGCCGAGGAGAAGGAAAGCTGGATCCCCATTTGAGCACAAAAGGAACGCCAAAATCTGGAGGCAAACTGGCTACCCCGGTCCGACACTATCTCCTTGGGTAACCCATGTAAACGGAAGACCTCCCGGGCAAAAATCGAAGCAAGCTCCTGAGCGGTAGGCAGCTTCATCAAGGGAATGCAATGTGACATTTTAGAAAAACGTCAACCACCATAAGGATAACAGTATTGCCATTGGAAACAGGGAGCTCGACAATGAAGTCCATGGAAAGATGTGTCCAAGGACGCTCACCATTAGCAATAGGTTGAAGAAGACCCACAGGAAGACGTCGAGGAGTCTTATTCTGTGCACAAACTGAGCAGGAGGCAACATACACAGCAATATCAGAACGAAGACCTGGCCACCAGAATTGTCGAGTGACAGACCAAATCATTTGGTTCTTGCCTGGGTGACATACGGCTTTAGGATAGTGGTAAGTGTGCAAAAGTTTAGTTCGAAGATTCTCAGGAACAAAACACTTACCACTAGGTTTCTCAGGAGGTGCATTGGTTTGTGCAGCCAGGATCTCCTCCCCCAAGGGAGAAGTCAAATTAGTACGTATGGTAGCCAAAATATGGTCAGGAGGTATAACAGGAGTAGGTACAGACTCCTCCTTGGACAGAGGCGAAAATTGTCGAGAGAGGGCATCAGCCCTAACATTGTTACTACCAGGCAGGTAGGAGACCACATAATTAAACCGAGACAAAAATAGCGCCCATCTGGCCTGTCGGGGCGACAAACGTTTTGCTTCAGATAGATAAGTTAAATTCTTGTGGTCAGTAAGAATGAGCACTGGCACGCTAGTACCCTCGAGAAGATGCCTCCATTCCTTGAGTGCCAAAATTATGGCCAGTAATTCCCTGTCGCAAATTTCATAATTGCACTCCGCTGGAGACAATTTCTTAGAGAAGAAACCACACTGATGCAAGGAACTGTCAGGCATAGGACGTTGAGACAAGAGGGCACCTACTCCAGTCTCAGATGCATTGACCTCAAGAACGAAAGGCAGGACAGGGTTAGGATGAGCCAGAACTGGAGCGGTAGCAAAGGCAGTCTTAAGACTATCAAAGGCCTTAATGGCAATAGGTGACCAATGGAGTGAATCATTCTCTTTTTGGGTCATGTCTGTGATAGGTTTGACCAAGGAAGAAAAGTTTTTAATAAACTATCTATAGTAATTGGCAAACCGCAAAAAATGTTGAATAGACCGAAGACCAACTGTGCGAGGCCACTGCAGAACTGCAGATAACTTGTCAGGATCCACGGAGAACCCTGCACGGAGATAACATAACCTAGGAAGGTTACTTGAGTATGATGGAACTCACATTTCTCGAGTTTACAAAACAGGCCGTTCTCACGTAGTCTGTGAAGAACCTGTGTAACATCAGAACGATGAGCCTCAAGTGTGGGTGAGTGTATGAGGATGTCTTCTAAGTACACCACAACACACTGTTGCAACATATCTCGTAGGACATCATTAATAAATTCCTGAAAAACAGCAGGAGCATTACATAGGCCAAAGGGCATTACAAGATACTCATAATGCCCGCTCCTGGTGTTAAATGCTGTTTTTCATTCGTGACCCTCCTTAATCCTAACGAGATTGTACGCTCCTCTCAAATCAAGTTTAGTAAAGACCGTAGCTCCCTTAAGGCGGTCAAAGAGTTCCGTAATGAGCGGAATAGGGTAAGCATTCTTAATGGTAAGACAATTAAGACCCCTATAATCGATACATGGTCTTAACTTGTCACCCTTTTTCTTCACAAAGAAGAAGCCAGCCCCTGCAGGAGAGCAGGATTTGCGGATGATTCTCCGCAACAGAGCATCGGCAACATACTCCTCCATAGCACAATTCTCTGCAACAGACAGAGGGTACACCCGGCCCCGAGGAGTAATGGCTCCGGGTTGCAGGTCTATGGCACAATCATAAGACCGGTGAGGAGGCAACGTATCGGCACGCACCTTGTGAAACACGTCTAGGAACGCTCGTACTCCTCTGGCAATTGAGATACCGAAGAAGTGCACAAGACTTTAACTGGTTTCCGAAGACAAGTGGAAATACATTGCAGGGACCACGACAAAATTTCGGACCTGTGCCAGTCGAGACTGGGATTGTGCTTTTGGAGCCAGGGATAACCCAGAACAACTGGAAAATGTGGAGAGTTTATCACCTGGAACTGGAGGGTTTCAAAATGGAGAGCCCCAACAGCCATGGGCAACGGAGCAGTTTCGTGAGTAACGAGTGCGGGCTGAAGGGGCCTGCCATCAATGGCCTCAATAGCAAGCGGAATGGACAGAGGCAAAACTGGAATGGAGTGCTTTGATACAAAAGCACTGTCAATTAAATTGCCGCAGCACCGGAGTCAACAAGAGCCTGGGTGACTATGGAGGAGTCCACCCAGGAAAGGACAATCGTGACCAAAGGTTTCTCCTTTAGCGGTTCCGGGGACGAGGATAAACCACCCAAGGTCTGCCCCCAACAGGACCTTAGGTGTGAGCGTTTCCCAGCCGTGTAGGACAAGACTTCAAAAAGGAGGCCCTGTAACCCACAATAGAGGCAGAGCCCCTCCCTCCTCCTAAAGGCCCTCTCCGCCGCGGAGAGATGCGTGAATCCCAACTGCATCGCCTCAGCAGTACCTGGTGACTCGGGACCAGGAGGAATTGAAGGAGAGGGAGGCATGGGTGGGAATGAACACATAGGAGACAATGTAACAGGAGGCTTCCGCAAGCGCTCCTTGAAAGAGGGCCTCTCTCTGAGTCTGATGTCAATTAGGATCAAAAAAGACACCAATGCCTCGAGATCCTCTGGTAAATCTCTGGCAGCAACTTTGTCTTTAATCGCATCAGAGAGCCCATGAAAGAAGGCGGCAAAAAGGGCTTCATTGTTCCAAACTACCTCTGCGGCAAGTGTACTGAACTCAATGGCATACTGAGCAACAGATCTTGTACCTTGCTGAATGGACATGAGTTGTTTAGCAGCAGAGGAGGAGCGAGCCGGAACATCAAATACCCTTCGAAATGAGGCCACAAATTCAGGGTAGTTTGAAATAACAGGTTTATTTGTCTCCCACAAGGGATTAGCCAGGCAAGAGCTGTGTCAGAGAGTAACAAGATGAGAAATCCCACTTTAGCTCTGTCAGACGGAAACGCCTGAGGTAACATCTCAAAGTAAATGCCCACCTGGTTGAAAAACCCTCTGCACTGATTAGGATTGCCTTCATATCGCTGGGGTAGAGGTGCAGAACTGGACATGCTCCTGGTAGGACTAGGTGCAGCAGCGGAAACAGGAGCAGCCATAACTTGTGGGACACTTTGGTCCAAATGTGCAGTGCGAGTCAGCAGGGTTTGCAGGGCTAGTGCAAATTGATCCAAGCGGTGATCCTGTTCATCCATCCTGGAAATTATGGCAGGTAAAGGTGGATTATTAGCATCATTAGGATTTATGGCCCTTGCGTAATGTCAGGGTGCCAGGAATCAGACTGAGACGAGATGTGCAACAATAATCACACCTTTATTAATAGCAAAAAAATAATAAAAAGTCCACAAAACAAATAACAAGCCAGGAATCAAAACCAGAGCTGGTGGTCAGACGAGCTGAGCCAGGAGCCAAAGCGAGTAGTCAGATGAGCCGGAATCAGGAACAAGGAGAACAGCAGAGTCAGGAACAAGCCAGGGATCAGGAACCAGGAGGGACGTCAGACAGCCAGGTAATACACAGGAGCTCTCACAAACAGGTCTGAGACAACGCAAGGGCAAAGCATACTGAACAGAGGCCCTTTAAATAATAAGTGATGACATCACAATTCTGAGACTGCATCCTGTCTCACACTGATGATGAACACCAGTCTGGACATAAAAGGAAGTGCAGGAAATTAGCAGCATCACACAGTATGCACCAGAGTCAGCAAGAGAGGTGAGTAAAATGGCTGCCAGCAGCACATGGTAAACAAAGGAGGGGAAAAACCCCTGACATTGTGGGGCTAAATATTGACAACCACTTTTCTACTGCTGTATTATGCCTACACAATCGTTAAGTATCCACTGACAGAATCCTTCCACCACATCACCTCCACAACTGATCAGTCCAATTACCCCCTGTCAAAACTTAATCCCTTAATCAGAATTCCCCACTGAATTAGTCTCTGGCTATCTGGAGGACCAATACCTTTGCTGCAAAACTCAATAATGGTCTCCCACACATTGCAGTATATTTCACCCCTCAAGGTATCCCCATCCCAGGGACTCAAAGGATCCCTTTCTAACCATAGTCCATCACTGACACCCACCAAACACAAGATATCTGGGACGTAATACAAAAAGTCGGTTTAAAACTTGATCCATGTTCCAGCAATGTCTTGTAGTTTCTTAACTAGCTTGAAGATGTATGCAGTCTCCTTTGCTACCAAACCTAGCTCCTATATTCTGGAGTCTATGAGGATAGGACATAACCAATGTACCATAAACATTGAATAGAGGGAGCTCCCTGCTTGATCCTGCACAGTCTGGGTTTTGACCAATATAATTTAACTGCACTGACTAAAGTAGTAAATTATTTACCTCTTTTGTCAACAGCCAATTCTTACTTCTTCTCCTCAGTTGCTTTCATTACTGCAGTCCACCCTTGACTACAGACTATTATTTACTCTCTTGGTTTGTGTGACATTTTCCTATTAAAGACTGAACAACATATCTCTAACTGTTCCTACTACTCTACCTTCTGTGGTACCTATTTATCATCTTTCCCTCTAGGCCTGATTATCTAAAGCTCTCCGGCAGGTGAGATCATCTAAAACAATCCCTCAGTGCTATGAATTCAATGACATTGACCTAACGGCACATTTTGCACTTTTAGCTGTGTATCTGCAAAGTTAGGGCAGCTGGTACATGTGTATGTTCAGTGTGTTAATGGGGTTGCCCCCAGAATCCTCCTAGAACTGGATGCCTTTTAAAATTCTAAAACGCCAGTCAAAAATGGTGCACATGGGCAAAGCATATACAACAAATTCACATACCTTCTGCAATAGAAATGCAATGAACTGCTAAGAAAAAAAATTCTACTCTGCATGTTGATGAATTTTTTAAAATGTTTTTTTAAGTGTGCATGCACAGAAAATCAATTTGGCAACAGTTTTTTTCTTGGAATCTTAAAAATGTGTAATCTTGCTTCACTTCTGGTTTTATCTCCGAGTCCCAGCTGCCCTGCATTTTGTGGAGAGTCTCAATAATTGTCTGTTGCCTCTCTCACCATTCTCCCCTCTCTATAAATGGTTACTGCAAGTCACCCCACCATGCCACCTAAATTGTCCCCCAGCCCTGCTCACAACTTACCATGACTACACCCTCATGCCTCCAAGACTAACTTCCTGGCTACCATGACTCTTCCCCCAGTCTACTTGGATACTAGCTGGGAAATACCGGAAGGTGTGCTCATTACCTGCCAAATTTAATTTAAAACTTCACTTTTGTTGAATGTTTCTCATACTCACAATTTAACATTTGGAAATTCTGATCTTTCATAATTAAAATATCTTTAAAAAACAAGAACTTCTGAATCAATTTACTTGATGTTTTGTAATGATTGCTTGCCAATACTGAGATATCAAAGTCACACCTCACAACATTTCCCAGATGCTATCCAGGACCAGGAGACTGACAAGGAGAGTCAGTGGGACAGTTGAACATGCTAGTGATGGATGTGACCCTGGAACCTGTCAAGGGAAAGTAGAGGAGAAGCAAAACAAAGTTTCCAAGTTTGGAAAATCTAGCAAAATGCAAAGCATTAATAAAAAAAAAAAAATCTTATATGTGGTTTGGCTTACCTGAGGATTAAAAAGCCATTTTTGTGCAAAATGTATAAAAAGAGGGTGAACATAAAAGAATGTGTGCCAAAAAGTAAATTTATGCTTACCTGATAAATTAATTTCTTATATGGTAAGACGAGTCCACGGATTCATCCTTTACATGTGGGATATTATCCTCGTGCTAACAGGAAGTGGCAAAGAGCACCACAGCAGAGCTGTCTATATAGCTCCTCCCTTAGCTTCACCCCCCAGTCATTCGACCGAAGGTACAGGAAGAATAAGGAGAAACTACAAGGTGCAGAGGTGACTGAAGTTTAAATCAAAAAAATATAATCTGTCTTAAAATGACAGGGCGGGCCGTGGACTCGTCTTACCATAGAAGAAATTAATTTATCAGGTAAGCATAAATTTACTTTTCTTCTATAAAGGTAAGACGAGCCCACGGATTCATCCTTTACTTGTGGGATACAATACCAAAGCTACAGGACACGGATGAACGGGAGGGACAAGACAGATGGTTAAACAGAAGGCACCACTGCTTGAAGAACCTTTCTCCCAAAAATAGCCTCCGAAAAAGCAAAGGTATCAAATTTGTAAAATTTGAAAAAAATGAAGCGAAGACCAAGTCGCAGCCTTACAAATTTGTTCAATAGAAGCATCATTTTTAAAAGCCCATGTGGAAGCCACCGCTCTAGTAGAGTGAGCTGTAATTCTTTCAGGAGGCTGCTGTCCAGCAGTCTCATATGCCAAACGGATGATGCTTTTCAGCCAAAAGGCAAGAGAGGTAGCCGTAGCTTTTTGACCTCTACGTTTTCCAGAATAGACAACAAACAAAGAAGATGTATGACGGAAATCTTTGGTCGCTTGCAAGAAAAACTTTAAAACACGAAACACATCCAAGTTGTGCAATAGATGCTCCTTCTTAGAGGAAGGATTAGGACACAGAGAAGGAACAACAATTTCCTGATTAATATTCTTATTAGTAACAACCTTAGGAAGGAATCCAGGCTTGGTACGCAAAACCACCTTATCAGCATGGAAAACAAGATAAGGCGAGTTGCATTGCAATGCAGATAGTTCAGAAACTCTTTGAGCCGAAGAGATAGCAACTAAAAACAGAACTTTCCAAGATAGAATCTTAATATCTATGGAATGCATATGTTCAAATGGAACCCCTTGAAAAACTTTAAGAACTAAATTCAAAATCCATGGCGGAGCAACAGGTTTAAACACAGGCTTGATACTAACTAAACGTCTGGAACATCTGCCAGACGTTTGTGCAGTAGAATTGATAAAGCAGATATCTGTCCCTTTAAGGAACTAGCTGATAGCCCCTTCTCCAATCCTTCTTGGAGAAAGGACAAAATCCTAGGAATCCTGATCTTACTCCATGAGTAGCCTTTGGATTCGCACCAATAAAGATATTTACGCCATATCTTATGATAAATTTTCCTGGTGACAGGCTTTCGAGCCTGAATCAAGGTATCTATGACTGACTCCGAGAAACCCCGCTTGGATAAGATCAAGCGTTTAATCTCCAAGCAGTCAGCCGCAGAGAAACTAGATTTGGATGCTGGAACAGACCTTGAATCAGAAGGTCCTGTCTCAGTGGCAGAGTCCATGGTGGAAGAGATGACATGACCACCAGGTCTGCATACCAAGTCCTGCGTGGCCATGCAGGTGCTATCAAAAACACAGAAGCTCTCTCCTGTTTGATTCTGGCAATCAAACGAGGAAGGAGAGGAAATGGTGGAAACACATAAGCCAGGTTGAACGACCAGGGTACTGCTAGAGCATCTATCAGTACTGCCTGAGGGTCCCTTGTCCTGGACCCGTAACAAGGAAGTTTGGCGTTCTGACGAGACACCATCAGATCCAATTCTGGTGTGCCCCATTGCTGAATCAATTGTGCAAACACCTCCGGATGGAGTTCCCACTCCCCCGGATGAAAAGTTTGATGACTTAGAAAATCCGCTTCCCAGTTCTCCACCCCTGGGATATAGATTGCTGATATATGGCAAGAGTGAGTCTCTGCCCATCAAATTATTTTGGTAACCTCTATCATCGCTAGAGATCTCTTTGTTCCCCCTTGATGATTGATATATGCTACAGTCGTGATATTGTCCGACTGGAATCTTATGAATCTGGCCGACGCCAGCTGAGGCCACGCCTGAAGCATGTTGAATATTGCTCTCAGTCTCTGGTCTCTTGGTCCAGATTTATCTGAGGAGATAAATCTGCATAATCCCCATTCCACTGTCTGAGCATGTAAAGTTGCAGTGGTCTGAGATGCAAACGGAACTATGTCCATTGCCGCTACCATTTAGCCGATTACCTCCATACACTGAGCCACTGATGGCCGAGGAATGGAATGAAGAGCTCGGCAGATGGATAAAATCTTTGATTTCCTGACCTCCGTCAGAAAAATTTTCATGTCCACTGAATCTATCAGAGTTCCCAGGAATGGAACTCTTGTGAGAGGAATAAGTGAACTCTTTTTTATGTTCACTTTCCACCGTGAGATCTTAGAAAAGCCAACACGATATCCGTGTGGGACTTGGCTAGTTGGTAAGTCGACGCCTGGATTAAGATATCGTCCAGATAAGGCGCCACAGCTATGCCCCGCGGCCTTAGAACTGCCAGAAGGGACCCTAGCACCTTTGTGAAAATTCTGGGAGCCGTGGCTAACCCGAAGGGAAGAGCCACAAACTGGTAATGCTTGTCCAGAAAGGCAAACCTGAGGAATTGGTGATGATTTTTGTGGATAGGAATGTGTAGATACGCATCCTTTAAATCCACGGTGGTCATATATTGACCCTCCTGGATCATCAGCAAAATCGTCTGAATGGTCTCAATCTTGAAGGATGGGACTCTGAGGAATTTGTTTAGGATCTTGAGATCCAAAATTGGTCTGAAGGCTCCCTCTTTTTTGGGAACCACAAACAGATTGGAGTAGAACCCTTGCCCCTGTTCTGTTTTCGGAACTGGGCAGATCACTCCCATGGTATATAGGTCTTCTACACAGCGTAAGAACGCCTCTCTTTTTGTCTGGTTTACAGACAATTGAGAAAGATGTAATCTCCCCCTTGGGGGGAGAATCTTTGAAATCTAGAAGATACCCCTGGGTCACGATTTCTAAAGCCCAGGAGTCCTGAACGTCTCTTGCCCAAGCCTTAGCAAAGAGAGAAAGTCTGCCCCCTACTAGATCAGGTCCCGGATCGGGGGCTACCCCTTCATGCTGTCTTGGTGGCAGCAGCGTGCTTCTTGGCCTGTTTACCCTTGTTCCAAGTCTGGTTAGGTCTCCAGACTGACTTGGATTGAGCAAAATTCCCCTCTTGCTTTGCGGCAGGGGAAGAGGTAGAGGGACCAACTTTAAAGTTTCGAAAGGAACGAAAATTATTTTGTTTGGTCCTCATCTTATTCGTCTTATACTGAGGAAGGGCATGGCCTTTCCCTCCAGTGATGTCTGAAATGATCTCTTTCAGTTCAGGCCCGAATAGGGTCTTACCCTTGAAAGGGATGGCTAAAAGCTTAGCCTTTGATGACACATCAGCAGACCAGGACTTAAGCCATAACGCTCTACGCGCTAAAATGGCAAAACCTGAATTCTTCACCGCTAATTTAGCCAGTCTGTAATGAAAGAATTAGCTAGCTTGAGAGCCCTAATTCTATCCAGAATATCAACTAATGGAGTCTCAACCTGAAGAGCCTCTTCCAGAGCCTCGAACCAAAAGGACGCTGCAGTAGTTACAGGAACAATGCACGCTATAGGTTGGAGAAGAAAACCTTGATGAACAAATATTTTCTTCAGGAGACCCTCTAATTTTTAGTAACAATTTCCGAAATCCTCTTAGGGACCAGAAAAACATCAGTGTAGGCAGGAACCTCTAGGAATCTGTCCATTTTACACAATTTCTCTGGAACTACAATAGGGTCACAATCATCCAGAGTCACTAAAACCTCCCTGAACAATAAGCGGAGGTGTTCTAGTTTAAATTTAAAAGCCGTCATATCTGAGTCTGTCTGAGGGAACATATTTCCTGAATCAGAAATCTCTCCCTCAGCCAGCAAATCCCTCACTTCAGAACATTGTGAGGGTACATCGGATATGGCTAATAAAGCATCAGAGGGCTCAGCATTTGTTCTCACACCAGACCAACTGTGCTTCCCCTGCAACCCAGGCAGCTTAGATAAAACCTCTGTGAGGGTAGTATTCATAACTGCGGCCATATCTTGCAGGGTGAAAGAATTAGACTCACTAGAAGTACTTGGCGTCGCTTGTGCGGGCGTTAACGGTTGTGACACTTGGGGATAATTAGATGGCATAACCTGATTCCCTTCTGACTGAGAATAATCCTGCGACATACTTTTAGTAGCTAAAATATGTTCTTTACAATCTATTGACCTTTCAGTGCATGAGGGACACATTCTAAGTGGAGGTTCCACAATGGCTTTTAACCATATTGAACATTGACTTTCCTCAATGTCAGACATGTTGAACAGGCTAGTAATGACTACAAACAAGCATGAAAACACTTTATTTAGTGAAAAAAATAACAATCTTAAAAAACGGTACTGCGCCTTTAAGAGAAAAAAAGCATACACGTTCTGCAAAACAGCCTAAACATGCACCAAATTTTTCTTTTGTAAGCAGACACAATATATGTAGTTAAGATTGCCCCACAAGGAATTTTAACAATTAACCCTTTAATGTGCAAACCATATTGAAAATAGGCCCAGATCCGGAAAAAACACCCTCAGCACCTTGCCAAAGCCCTGCTGTGGCCCTACCTGCCCTCAGGGATAATAAATGTGGGGTTAAAGCTTCGATTTGGCCCAAAACATCCCCCAGGGCCCTCAGGAGTTAGAGCTTGCTGCTTGCTGAGAGAAACTAACTGCGCATCTGAGGCGCGAAAATAGGCCCTGCCCATCTCACTCGATGTCTCCAGCCTCAAAGAACCACACCAGAGCGGTTATAACTAGCCATGTGGGTTCTGAGACCCAGAAATTAAGCCATGTGTGCCCTCAATAAAGTTGCCCAAAACGTTATTGCCCACAAAATGTTAAATCACTCACAGATCATAAAAACGTTTGCCCACAAATATTTACAAGTCAGTGTCAACCATATTTGTAATTGGCCCCTTATGCAAGCTTAGTAATGCCCTTCTTATTAGCTCTAGGATTACTGCTTACCCTTACCCTCCTGGGTATAATGTCAGCCTTTCTGAAATACACAGTCTCTCCAGAAAAATATGACTGAACATACCTCACTGCTGCATAGCATGAAAACGTTCCTCACACTGAAGTTTCCTGTACTCCTCAGCCTCTGTGGGAACAGCAATGGATCTTAGTTACAAATGCTAAGATCATCATCCTCCAGGCAGCAGTCTTCATCCATCTGCTGCCTGAGAGTAAATAGTACACACCGGTAACATTTAAAATAACAAACTCTTGCTTGAAGAAATTAAAAAACTAATATTTTAGCACCTCTTTCACTTTACCCTTCCTAGTACTTAGAGTAGGCAAAGAGAATGACTGGGGGGTGGAGCTAAGGGAGGAGCTATATAGACAGCTCTGCTGTGGTGCTCTTTGCCACTTCCTGTTAGCAGGAGGATAATATCCCACAAGTAAAGGATGAATCCGTGGACTCGTCTTACCTTTATAGAAGAAAAATTATCTGTGTTTTGAGCTGAAAATAAATAGGCTTAACAGCCCATTATAACAAAAACTAAGGCCAAGGATTAAAACAAAAATACAAACTCTAACTCCCAAGTACACTTGTTTATATGCCCTTCATAATAGTCTGATTCACTCAGAGGGAGATACAGGGCAGACATTACTCTGAGTTTGTCAGTTGGACAGCGCCACAAAGAGCAAACAAATATAAATTTCCCTGTTTTATATATATTCTTTTCATATTTCATTGTGTCTCTGTAGTTTCATTACAAGCAGAAATTCAAAAGGCATTACTTTTGCACTGAGAATCTATAATTCACGCATTAAAGAAAATGTAATTTTTTATTTTAATTAAATAAACATTACTCTCATTTATACTAAGAATTAAGTACTACATTGCAAAATATATGTTTTACAAGGCTTTACCTAGGCTATCAAGAGCACTGTAGTTCTACGCATTTAAAAAAGCCTGGTGCAATCCAAGTTTTCTAGGTCTCCTTGGCAATGGCCAAGCATGTGATCTGATCTAACCAATCACTGTGTGTGTGTACAGCGTTCTAGACACAGGTAAATAGGTCACCAGTGATGGTTATCTTTTCTGTTTGTATAAACAGATCCGGAATGTTAGCAATATTTTAGATGAAGTTTAAATCAGTTGTAATGAAGATATGTTTGAACTTACTTTTTAATGTAGCACTGAAGTTGAAATACCCTGTGCTCCGGCCACCGACTTCAAAATAATTTTTCTTTCACCTAGATTCAGAGTTTTGTGTTGCGGCTTTTAATGCTGAAAAAATGACAATTTCAGCGTAAAAGCAGGAACGCACTATTGGGAGTCATGTCGGTATAGCTATACCGCAAACATTGTAGCCTGTAACGCAAGGTCAATCCCGCACTCAAAAAAATTACGTTTTTGTGTGCGATTTCCATAGCGCCAGTATTACCGGTTGTGCAGTGAGGCTAAAATGCTTGGGTTACAGCCTATACCAACACGATCCATACCCCCATCTGAGAGCAGTAGTTATGGATTTTGTGTAAAAAAAAATGTTTCACAAAACTCATAACTAAACTGTTACAAAGTACACTAACACCCATAAACTACCTATTAACCCCTAAACCGCCGCCGTCCCACATTGCAAACACTATATTAAACTTATTAACCCCTAATCTGACGCCCACCCACATCGCGGCTATTAAATAAACCTATTAACCCCTAATCTGCTGCCCACCCACATCGACAACACTATTTAAATATATTAACCCCTAAACCGCCACTCCCCGACATCACCGCCACTAAATAAAGTTATTAACCCCTAAACCGCCGCCCCCCCCCACATTGCAAAATACTAAATTACCTGTGAAATAAAAATAAACCTAACATTAAACTATAAATTAACCTAACATTACTATTCTAATAAGATAAAAAAAACTACCAATTAAAAATACTAAATTACAATTTAAAAAAAAAAACTAACACTACGAAAAAATTTATAAATCTAACTTACAACTAAAAAAAAAAAAAAATCCTAAGAAAAATTTACAAAATCTAACGGTTAGATTACGAGTTGTGCGTTAGGGTAAAAAAAAGCAGCGTTAAGAGGTCCTAACGCTGCTTTTTTACGCCCCGCTGGTATTACGAGTCTTGCAGGTTTAGGGGCACCGCACACTTCTTTGGCCTTACCGCAAAACGACTTACGTAAACTTTGTAAAGTCTTTTTTCTATGGGACTTCCATAGCGCCGGTATTATGAGTCTGTCCTGGGAGGCCAAAAAGTGAGCGGTATACCCTACCCCGTCAAGAGTCCTAATGCATTTAAAAGTCAGTAGTTTTATGGTACAACGCCGTAGCATAAAACTCATAACTAAAGTGCTAAAAAGTACACTAACACCCATAAACTACCTATTAACCCCTAAACCGAGGCCCTCCCGCATCGCAAACACTATAATAAAAAATGTAACCCTTAATCTGCCGCTCCGGACACCACCGCCACTATATTAAAGTTATTAACCTCTAAACCTAAATCTAACCCTAAACTTATCACCCACTAACTTAAATATAATTTAAATAAATCTAAATAAATCATTAACTAAATTATTCCTATTTAAAACTAAATACTTACCTATAAAATAAACCCTAAGCTAGCTACAATATAACTAATAGTTACATTGTAGCTAGCTTAGGGTTTATTTTTATTTTACAGGCAAGTTTGTATTTATTTTAACTAGGTAGAATAGTTATTAAATAGTTATTAACTATTTAATAACTTCCTAGCTAAAATAAATACAAAAGTACCTGTAAAATAAAACCTAATAACCTGTTCCAATCAGCCAATATAATGCGAGCTCAATCCTATTGGCTGATTGGATCAGCCAATAGGATTGAACTTCAATCCTATTGGCTGATTGCATCAGCCAATAGGATTTTTTCTACCTTAATTCCGAATTCTAGCAGCCAATCGGAATCTAAGGGATGCCATCTTGGATGAAGTCACTTAAAGGTACCTTCATTCAACTTTAGTCGTCGGATTAAGAGGATGCTCCGCGTCGGATGTCTTGAAGATGGACCCGCTCCACACCGGATGGATGGATGAAGATAGAAGATGCCGTCTGGATGAAGACTTCTGCCCGTCTGGAGGACCACTTCGCCCGGCTTGGATGAAGACTTCTCCCGGCTTCGTTGAGGACTTCGGCCCGGCTTGGATGAAGACTTCTCCCGGTAAGTCGATCTTCAGGGGGTTAGTGTTAGGTTTTTTTAAGGGTGTATTGGGTGGGTTTTATTTTTAGGTTAGGAACTTTGGGCTGCAATAGAGCTAACTGCCCTTTTAAGGGCAATGCCCATCAAAAATGCCCTTTTCAGGGCAATGGGGAGCTTAGTTTTTTTAGATAGAATTTTACTTGGGGGGTTGGTTGTGTGGGTGGTGGGTTTTACTGTTGGGGGGGGTTGTTTGTATTTTTTTACAGGTAAAAGAGCTGATTACTTTGGGGCAATGCCCCGCAAAAGGCCCATTTAAGGGCTATTGGTAGTTTAGTTTAGGCAAGGTTTTTTTCTTATTTTGGGGGGGGGGGTTTATTTTAATAGGGCAATTAGATTAGGTGTAATTAGTTTAAATATCTGTAATTTGTTTATTGTTTTCTGTAATTTAGTGTTTTTTGTGTACTTTAGCTAATTTAATTTAATTTAGGTAATTGTATTTAATTTAGTTAATTTATTTAATTATAGTGTAGTGTTAGGTGTTATTGTAACTTAGGTTAGGCTTTATTTTACAGGTACTTTTGTATTTATTTTAGCTAGGTAGTTATTAAATAGTTAATAACTATTTAATAACCATTCTACCTAGTTAAAATAAATACAAACTTGCCTGTAAAATAAAAATAAACCCTAATATAGCTACAATGTAACTATTAGTTATATTGTAGCTAGCTTAGGGTTTATTTTATAGGTAAGTATTTAGTTTTAAATAGGAATAATTTAGTTAATGATAGTAATATTTATTTAGATTTATTGTAATTATATTTAAGTTAGGGGGTGTTAGGGTTAGGGTTAGACTTAGGTTTAGGGATTAATAACTTTAATATAGTGGCGGCGACGTTGGGGGTGGCAGATTAGGGATTAATAAATGTAGGTAGGTGGTGGCGACATTGGGGACGGCAGATTAGGGGTTAATAAATATAATGTAGGTGTCGGCGATGTTGGGGGCAGCAGATTTGGTGGTTCATAAGTATAATGTAGGTGGTGGCGGTGTCCAGAGCAGCAGATTAGGGGTTAATATAATAATTAGGGCGATGTCAGGGCGGCATATTAGGGGTTAATAAGTGTAAGATTAGGGGTGTTTGGACTCGGGGTTCATGTTAGGGTGTTAGGTGTAGACATAAATTTTATTTCCCCATAGGAATCAATGGGGCTGCATTAAGGAGTTTTACGCTGCTTTTTGACTTTTTTCAGCTGGCTCTCCCCATTGATTCGTATGGGGAAATCGAGCACGTACGACCAGCTCACCGCTGACTTAAGCAGCGCTGGTATTGGAGTGCGGTAATGAGCAAAATTTTGCTCAACGCTCACTTCTTGTCTTTTAACGACGGGTTTCTGAAATGGGGCTGCATTAAGGAGTTTTACGCTGCTTTTTGACTTTTTTCAGCTGGCTCTCCCCATTGATTCGTATGGGGAAATCGAGCACGTACGACCAGCTCACCGCTGACTTAAGCAGCGCTGGTATTGGAGTGCGGTAATGAGCAAAATTTTGCTCAACGCTCACTTCTTGTCTTTTAACGACGGGTTTCTGAAAACTCGTAATACCGCTGCATGTAAGTGAGCGGTGAGGGAAAACTGCTCGTTAGCACCGCACAGCCTCTAACGCAAAACTAGTAATCTAGGCCTTTGTTTACAAAAAAATTATAAACACTAAAATCATGAAAAATAGAAAACACTAAGATTACAAAAATATAAACAAAATTATCAAAAATAAAAACAATTACACCTAATCTAATAGCCCTATAAAAATAAAAAAGCCCCCCAAAATAAAAACACCCCCTAGCCTACAATAAACTACCAATAGCCCTTAAAGGAGCCTTTTGTAGGGCATTGCCCTAAAGAAATCAGCTCTTTTACCTGTAAAAAAATACAAAGTCCCCCCCAACAGAAAAACCCACCACCCAACCAACCCCCCAAAAAATAAAACCTAACTCTAAAAAAACCTAAGCTACCCATTGCCCCTAAAGGGGCATTTGTATGGGCATTGCCCTTAATCGGCATTTAGCTCTTTTGCATTGCCCTTAAAAAAAGGCATTCAGCTCTTTTTAAAAAGCCCAAATCCTAATCTAAAAAAAAAATCCACCCAAAAAAATTACTAACACTAACCCCTTAAGATCTACTCACGGTTTCTGCAGGGGGCGGCATTGCACCAGCAGTTCACAAGAACTGCTGGTGCAATGATAAATGCCGACAGCATATGCATTGTATCATGTCCGCTTGCACTATGATAAATCTACCCCTTAGTCTTAACCCATGTTCCCTGTCTCTGTGTCTTTCTTGCTATAACCTCAATTTTTGGTTCCTTATAGCTCAGACAAGGAATAAGGCAGGGGAGGGGTGATATTAATGTGCTAAATAGTTAGGGCTAGATTACAAGTGAGGCGCAAATGGTTTTGCGCAAGCAATATTGTCTTTTCGCAAGCAGTTTTAATTGAGCTGATATTACAAGTTGAGTGAAATCGCAATTGCGCTAGCACAATCGGGATTTACACTTCAATCCTTACCGTGATCTCAGAGCTGTGATTAACTGTTTTCCGAAACAAAAAGTGTCACAAAACATCAAAAATACATTACAAAGTACACCTAGTCAATTTAACTTTCAGCTATGGGAACACTGTCACTTTAGCAATCACCTAGTCATAATGCTCTCAATAGAAGGGTTTATCCTTATATAAATAAGTTACTTTATTTATTAAAATATGATCTGCTGGGGGCTCTCATAAGCCCCTACTCAAATAAATGCATATTTTATTTATGCTAGGTGATCACTATAACTGCAGTGGTTACCCTATATAATGAAATAATTGAAAAGAGGGGCATCAGGGCTCTCAAACATGAGATCTTGGGGTCTCTAGACCTTTTGATTACCTATTATAAGTGCCTAGAGACCCCCACCCTGTGAAAGTGTGTGCTTGTTTTTATTTTCATTTTTAAAATATTGTGCTTTAACTGTATACCTCCAAATCATACAAGGTTTGGAAAACCAGGCAATTGCCTTTTGAAAGGTGGAGTCTTAGGGATTTCTGGGTCTTAAAGGGCCATAATAGTAAAAAAAATGACATGCTCTAATCCTTTAGAGCATGTAATTTTATGACTAACAACCCTACTCTACTGTGTGTTTAACCTTCACAAAGGGGTTAATCACACAGTGGAAGTGCTGCTCGGGACTTGCGGTGCACTGCTTTTTCACAAACTTTGGGTTTCTCACTGAAATTATTTAGATACCGCTTGTAAAATCAGAACACAAATTATTGTTATAGCTTCTCTGGGATCCCCTTTGTTAAAAAATAGCCGATATACACAACTTTGCCACTGTTTCTTTGGTAATTAGAAGGCTGCTAATTGCAGGGGTTTATTAGTTAGCTGATAAGGGAAATATTATAGTAATGTAGGTATTACCCTCCTACCTGACACCTCCCACCTCCCTTCCATACAGTTTTCTCCCCCACCCACTCTCATCCCCGCTATCTTATGTACTGGCAGACATTCTGCCATTATGCAGTTTAGGGTTTTGATCCCTCCTCAACCCTCCCACCTCTCTGACCCCTCCCAAACAGCTCTCTAATCCTTCCACATTCCAGCCCTTTTCCATAGTGCAGCGCCTCATGCCTCCCTCTCCTTTCAAAATATTTTTTCTGGGGGGCGGAGCTTACTGCCGTACTGAAAGGAAGCAAAGGACTGAAGCTCCGCTTAAGTTTACCATTATAAATGTCATAAAAACCCTAGATCCTTGAAAATTACTAAAATTTGCTCAGATTTATCTGCCGACACTAGAGTAGACCCTGACAGCTAACTCAGCGGATGGTGCAAACCAAATCAGGGGACTGTTTGAGAGAGCGGAGAGGAGAGACCTAGGAGATGAACAGAAGTAGCCGTTGCGGCAGCTGTGAGTAGAACTAGTTGGGAAACATCCGAAGCCTAAATCTAGGAACAGCAGAAACTTTGTTCACTGAGCAGACTCACTACACAGCCACTCGCTAAATAGGCTTTCCTCAAGTCACAGAGCTGCCAGTCTGATCCGCAGCACGGGAGGGACAGAGTGCATCGGATTGCTTGTGCAGGGAGGAGGACCGCCCTCAGATACACAGATTCACACGGGTGAGCAGATTAGGGAATCATTGTGGTACTTAACGATCTAACAAATATCATAAAGCCAAGCTCACAAAAGGCGCGAAAAGCCGCCATTTTTATATCTGACTATAAACAGCCACAGCAGGCTAACGAGTGGAGCAGTGCTGCACAGCCGAGTCCTGTGTTTGAGATTGTTAATCAAGAGGTCTCCCTGGCTACACTAGTACTAGTGTCCTTTTTCGCCCCATACACTGTTTAGCTCTGGGCCACCCTCATCACGTATTCCTCATCGTCACTTCACTTGCTTCCTGCTGGGGACTGGGGAAATAAAGCTGTAAACAACAAACAATTACTAGCTCCCTGATACCGTTACTAGAGGTGGCCAGACTGCCCTACTCTATTTCTTACCACAGATTGTCTCCACTGAATAGGCCCAAGCCTACTGTGTTATAGTGGGTTACAACAAGACCATACAAGAGGACCTATAGAAAAAAGGGGGAGAACAAGGAAGGGGGAAAAAAGGGAAAGACATCAAGTGCAATCAGCACAGAACTCTCCTTACTGCATAACACTATTAAGATCTAGAAAAACAACATTCATAGCTATCAGTGGGTAGTATACAATACATCTATTGTAAGAGATATAACACATGGGAAGCAGGGGTGTTCAGCAGTGCACACAGGTGTGTTTACATATAGCTCTGTAATAAATAGAACTCGTGAAAGGCATACCTAACTGCCCACTCTACTCTCTAAGAGGACACTGCTTATAGATTCTAAGTTTAGGCCCTTGATGTGTGGAGGTTCTGCTTGTTTGGACTGCAGATTCAGAATTCCACCATAACTACCAGCCAATTGCCATAAAAACCACAACAAAAGGCTCACAACCTCAGACCCCCTTCTTCCATTTCCCACTGCCCTGTGTGGTCAGCGGGTCATAACCGCCTCCCTTTTCCCCACTTCGCCCAATAGGGGGCACTCCCCTTGGAGGGGAGTCACTTCCAAGAAACCTACTACAGACACCTCACCACCTACCCCTAACATTTTATCATACATCTCTGGGAAACCACCGTGCTCCCTCAATGACGAATATAACTATATTTATTCAACCCTAACCTAGATCAAAACATAATGCAGGGCTAAAAGGCGCATCAGTAGAGGTGCAGGGGTAAACCCTCCAGAGACCATTCTAGCTAAGGATCCTAATCTAAGACACCCTCACACCAGCCATTAAAATCCTCAAATCCTCAGTCTATAATGGCGAACATAATGAGGAGAAAACAAAAACATCAGAAAAACCCCAAGAGAACATTAACTGATCATTTTCATAACAAACATACATCAGATCCAGAGCTTTCGGAAGATGACTCCAGAGACTCAACCACATCACTCAGTAGACTCACCAAATCAGATATATCTTGCAAAGATGGTTCCACCCTCTCCCAGTCAACGTTTTTAGACACTATTCAGGCCTTGTCAGATAAAATGGACACACATTACACCTCCTTGAGACAGGAGTTTAGACAGTCAGTGGCTGAATTAAAGCGAGACATCTCATCAGTAGGTGAACGCACTGAGACCCTAGAGAAAAAACATGAAGACCTCTCTGTAGACCACTCCAATCTCCTCTCCTACTCTCAAAATCTTGCAGAACAGATCACAGACTTGGAGGGCAAATTGGCGGATCTTGAAGACAGATTGCGTCGTAACAACTTGAGAGTTCGAGGGATACCGGAATCGTTTAGTACAACAGACCTTATAGATCATCTCCATGGGCTATTTAAAGAACTTTTAGGTACACTTCAGCCACAGGATCTGTTGAAAGACAGAGCTCACAGAGCCCTATGTCCTCGAAACTCCTCCACGGATACTCCCAGAGACGTCATTCTGAGACTACATTACTTTACAACCAGAGAGAAGATACTCAGAGCATCCTTTGCTAATAAATCTTTGAAGGATCCATATCAAAACATCCAGATATTTCCAGACTTCTCTCAGCACACTCTAGCGAGAAGATCTTTCCAGCAGTTCACGCGAGTTCATCACAACATCAAATATAGATGGGGATTCCCTGTGAAAATTTTCTTACAACACCAAGAAAGATCATATGTAATTTCCTCACCTGAACAAGGAGCGAAGCTTGTCCGCACTCTGGATCTTGCCTCCCCTCAGGAACCAAACCACAAACCCAAAGATAACTCAGAGTCACTCAATGTGTCAGCTCCAGATTGGAATCCACGCTCTTCTTTGACAGAACATCAATCAAAATAAGGATGAGAGCTTACATACGGGTACATATCTTACCCTCTTAGAGCTCTATTAATCATCCATATTACCTTATTTTCCTAAAGAACGGAACCTCTTCACACAGGCAACATGTGAGCTTACAAACGGGTACTTATCTTACTCATCTCCAGCTCACAGGTTTGCCTTATATCTATCTGTCTATGTCAGAGACTTAACCCCCGCTGGGGGCTTAATGCCCCGACCACCAACCTTGTCTTTTGTCTAGGACTTTTGAGACCCATTATGCTCCCTCCTGATGACGGTCTGCAGACCCGACCTCACCATCCAGATGGAATATCTCACCCCTAGGGGGAGCATGTAACCTTTCCTCTTCTTAGGAGGTTGAGCAGATGAATCTACATCCAACATCCTGGGACTACCTGCCCACTAGACGGAATGGAGGCTGCTGACAGTTTAAAGGTTCGCTTAATAGTATAAACAGTAATCTAATGATGTTTAGTGTAGCGTGCCCCTTGGTTAGATCTGTAAAGTTAAAGGAAAAAAGGGGAGGGAGAGGAGGGGAAGAGAAAGAGTTCCCTTTTTTTTCTCTCTCTTTTTCTCTTTCCCTATATATTACCTTTAGGATAATACCATGATACAGTAGAGGTGGCTAGCTGTTGCATAATCCATTTGATTGTATTTGATGTTTTACTTAATAGCTCTATTTGTTGTTATAACTAACTGTTAACACTTTTTTTCCCCACATAACAGATACATCACACCACTCCAGCCCTATTTATTACTTCCCACATGCTGTCCCATGCTATTGTCCTAACCCTACCTTCCACGCCCACCCTCTCTAGGCTGGCTACACCACAAAGACTCCCAATGCGAACAATCTAATCACTCAAAATTTGACACACCTAAACAAGTTCACCTTAGCCTGAACGCTGAGTTTTCACGCTTACATCCTTAGTTCGGTATACTTATCCAAAGAACCCATTCATAACCTCATATGCAGCATAATTTATACAAATTATCTCTTAGAAAAGGCTCGCTCTAATGAGATCCTTAACCTTATATCACCTTAACATTACCCTGGAGGTTTTCATTCCCCTAGCACCCTACCATCTCCCCCAGACTCTCTCTACTCAAACCTCACCCAGACTTCTCGAATAACTTAGACTGCCACTCTATAGCTCCGCCCCCCCATTACGGGTTCTTTACCCAGACTTTCAAAACCAAGCGTCTCTTGCCCGCTGCACCCTTTCATTTCTTCCACATCATTTTAAATAGTTAAAATTTCGCTATCCTTATAGGTTATTTGATCATACAAGGAGACACGTTCGGTTTTATAATTTCTATAAATCCAGAGGTAGGGTCCCCCTCCTCCGCCTTCCCTCCAACGTTCCACCTACCCTTCAAATACCCTAAAATATGGAAAATTTCCGCATTCTATCCCTCAACACGCAGGGACTCAACTCCCCCACGAAGCGTAGCCTTCTCCTTAACCACCTCCAGAGAAATAAGATAGACATCGCTCTCTTGCAGGAAACTCATTGGACACTATCACCGCACATTCCTCACACAACTAAGAGATTACCTACAGTTATAGAAGCGTCCTTCACATCAAAATCCAGAGGCGTAGCCGTCCTCCTCAGCAAGGATATCAACTATGTGCCCATACATATTGAAACTGACCCCCAAGCTAGATATATCATAATAGTCTGTAAACTAAACTCCCGGCTGGTTACCATTGTAAACTTATATGCCCCAAATAATAAGCAACTGTGTTTCCTTTACAAGGTTCTACGTTCAACATCAGAAGTAAAACAGGGAGATCTGATTCTAAGAGGTGATTTTAACCTCACTTAGGATCATAACATAGATAGAATGGGACCCAAGGTCTCCACGTTAGATAGATCAATACACTCCCTATCTAGGCCTTCAGGTCACTTATTTGTCAGTATGACTTATATGACGTGTGGAGATCTTTTCCCCCACAGGAAAGAGACTATACTTTTTACTCCTCCCGACATAAATCGCACACCTGAATAGACTACTCCTTCATGCCCGCTAGCCTGTTAGACAAAACATCATACATTAAAATCACCCCAATCTCATGGTCAGACCACAATGCCCTTCACATGTCTTTCAATTCACATTCCTCCTACCCCTCCGCCCCACCATGGTTACTTAAAGACTACATGCTAACAGATCCCCCAAAAAAATTGAATATACAAGGGAAAATCACTAGCTTCTTAGAATTTAATGACGACATTCAGACTTCCACAAGCCTACTGTGTTATAGTGGGTTACAACAAGACCATACAAGAGGACCTATAGAAAAAAGGGGGAGAACAAGGAAGGGGGAAAAAAGGGAAAGACATCAAGTGCAATCAGCACAGAACTCTCCTTACTGCATAACACTATTAAGATCTAGAAAAACAACATTCATAGCTATCAGTGGGTAGTATACAATACATCTATTGTAAGAGATATAACACATGGGAAGCAGGGGTGTTCAGCAGTGCACACAGGTGTGTTTACATATAGCTCTGTAATAAATAGAACTCGTGAAAGGCATACCTAACTGCCCACTCTACTCTCTAAGAGGACACTGCTTATAGATTCTAAGTTTAGGCCCTTGATGTGTGGAGGTTCTGCTTGTTTGGACTGCAGATTCAGAATTCCACCATAACTACCAGCCAACTGCCATAAAAACCACAACAAAAGGCTCACAACCTCAGACCCCCTTCTTCCATTTCCCACTGCCCTGTGTGGTCAGCGGGTCATAACCGCCTCCCTTTTCCCCACTTCGCCCAATAGGGGGCACTCCCCTTGGAGGGGAGTCACTTCCAAGAAACCTACTACAGACACCTCACCACCTACCCCTAACATTTTATCATACATCTCTGGGAAACCACCGTGCTCCCTCAATGACGAATATAACTATATTTATTCAACCCTAACCTAGATCAAAACATAATGCAGGGCTAAAAGGCGCATCAGTAGAGGTGCAGGGGTAAACCCTCCAGAGACCATTCTAGCTAAGGATCCTAATCTAAGACACCCTCACACCAGCCATTAAAATCCTCAAATCCTCAGTCTATAATGGCGAACATAATGAGGAGAAAACAAAAACATCAGAAAAACCCCAAGAGAACATTAACTGATCATTTTCATAACAAACATACATCAGATCCAGAGCTTTCGGAAGATGACTCCAGAGACTCAACCACATCACTCAGTAGACTCACCAAACTCCCGGCTGGTTACCATTGTAAACTTATATGCCCCAAATAATAAGCAACTGTGTTTCCTTTACAAGGTTCTACGTTCAACATCAGAAGTAAAACAGGGAGATCTGATTCTAAGAGGTGATTTTAACCTCACTTAGGATCATAACATAGATAGAATGGGACCCAAGGTCTCCACGTTAGATAGATCAATACACTCCCTATCTAGGCCTTCAGGTCACTTATTTGTCAGTATGACTTATATGACGTGTGGAGATCTTTTCCCCCACAGGAAAGAGACTATACTTTTTACTCCTCCCGACATAAATCGCACACCTGAATAGACTACTCCTTCATGCCCGCTAGCCTGTTAGACAAAACATCATACATTAAAATCACCCCAATCTCATGGTCAGACCACAATGCCCTTCACATGTCTTTCAATTCACATTCCTCCTACCCCTCCGCCCCACCATGGTTACTTAAAGACTACATGCTAACAGATCCCCCCAAAAAATTGAATATACAAGGGAAAATCACTAGCTTCTTAGAATTTAATGACGACATTCAGACTTCCACAGAGAACTTATGGGCCACACTTAAAGCTGTTCTAAGGGGATATTTAATTGAAGCAGACACTAATACGAGCAGGAAGAGAGGTTTTACCCTCTCCTCACTCATCGCTCAATCTAGGCTATTAAGACAGCAACTTAATAAGGCATACTCCACCACTATAAATGACCAGCTACAAGAGATAAATAAACAAATACAAGACGTAGAACTACAAAGAACACATAACACCTTAGAAAAGTTTAAAAAAATATATTACCATTTTAGTAATAAGGCCTCGTCCCTCCTAGCCATTAAGAGTAGAGCTGGTCACTCCCTATATGCCCCAAGAGATATAGGCCAAGTCTTTAAGAGCTTCTATCAGGCACTATACAACATAGAATCAGACCTCAACACATATCCCCATCTTCAACAGATATCTTTGACTATCTTAACAACCTCCATTTACCCACACTAGACCCAGAGCTTACCACTACATTAACAGGAAGTACTTAATGTAATTAAATCATTAAAACTGGGAAAATCTCCTGGCCCAGATGGATATACAGCTCGATTTTACAAAACCTACCAAGCTATTTTAGCCCCCATTCTCTGTAGAACATTCCAAGAAGTAATGCAAAAAGGCTCATTTAGTTCGGAGTTTCTTGAGGCAACAGTAGTTACGATACTCAAACCGGGGAAAGACCCTGAACAATGTAGCAGTTATCGACCCCTCTCCCTCCTCAATTTAGACATAAAACTCTACGCCAAATTATTAGCTAACAGACTATCGAAGGTCATCAACCCAATTATCCATTCTGACCAAGCGGGATTTATCCCTGACAGGGAAGGCCCAGACGCCACCAGACGCATTTTAGATATTCTCAGCATAGCATCCGGGAGTGAGAACCAATTTCTGGCCTTATCTTTAGACGCAGAGAAGGCCTTCGATAGAGTGAGATGGACTTATTTATGGGAGACTATGAAGATCTTTCATTTCCCGGCTCCTTTTATTAAAGCGATACAAGCTCTATATTCTTGTCCCACAGCTCGAATTAAAGGAGTCGGCTTTAAATCAGAGGCTTTCACCATCACTAATGGCACAAGAAAGGGCTGCCCCCTTTCTCCTCTTCTATTCACCCTCACCATAGAGCCTTTGGCGCAAGCAATAAGAATAGATCCACTCATAAGAGGCCTGACATCTGGAAATCACTCACATAAGAAATCTTTATATGCGGACAATGTCACCCTCTTTCTGACTTCCCTGACAACCTCCCTGACAGAAGTGTTCAAGACTATTGAAGTATTCAGCACCATGAGCAATTATAAACTAAACATAGATAAGACAGAAGCACTACCCATTAATATCCCGACTCAGACACTTAAAATCTTACAAAAATCATACAAATTTCATTGGAATTCCAACTCTCTTAAAGTCCTAGGAGTTCATTTAGCCCCAGACATCGTAACCACCATCTCCAAAAACTTTACAGACAGGTCCCCAGAATTCCGTAAACTCCTAAACAGTTGGGAATTTAGGGAAATCTCTTGGACGGGGAGAATAGCAGCCATCAAGATGTCCTTCCTTCCTAAGATCACTTACTTATTTAGATGTATACCCTATAATCTCCCAAGACCTATTCTGAATAAACTTCAGAGTCTGATTACTACTTACATTTGGAAAGATAGACGACCTAGGACAGCTAGACACACTTTAGAGAGACCTTATATTCAAGGAGGACTAGCCCTTCCCAACCTTATTACATACTTTAATGCTACCAGACTTTCCCACATATTAGGTTGGAATAATAAAATAAACTCCTTGGGCTTGTACCAAGTGGAGGCTTCGCTGCTCCCTCCAAATTTAACTCTATCTGACCTTCTGTGGATTCCCTCCCACCATAGACAAAGATTAGGAGACTTACTCCCCATCCTACAAGATGCATTCAAGTTTTGGGACCACATACGACACAACCCCACCATTTCCCCTCACCCATCTCCCACCCTTACTTTAGCGGCGGTCCTGTTCTCTTTACCGGACGCACACCCAGACTTATGGCAGAATCTACAAATCAAAACAGTCACTGACTTCTATGAATCTGATACGTGGATCCCTCACCCGCAGCTTTGTGTTAAATTTAACATACCCCCAAGGCTGCAGTTTGAAGCTTTCCGTATTAGCACCTGGCTCCGTTCTTGGGGTTTCCCAAAGAAAGCCCCCCGGAAACTATCATTATGGGAACACACTTGGAACAAAGCTCAAACTATTAAACAACCCCTCTCTCTACATTGTAACTTGTTATCCAATGCTCAGCCATTTCACAAAATCTCACAACATCGTGTCTAGGAGACAGAGATAGGATTTATTGTAGACACCAGTATCTGGAGCAACAGAATTATGGCAACTAGAAAACTGCTACACTGTGCCACCCTATGGGGACTGTATTATAAAATCACAGTCAGGTGGCATTTAGTTCCCACCTCCCTACATAAAATTTACAACTCCCAATCCCCCCTTTGCTGGAGACTCTGCGGTCTACCAGGAACTCACTTACACATTTGGTGGTCATGCCCCAAAATCCAACCTCTTTGGAGGAAGCTATACAGCACACTTAGGCCTAGATTTGGAGTTTGGCGGTAGCCGTGAAAACCAGCGTTAGAGGCTCCTAACGCTGGTTTTAGGCTACCGCCGGTATTTGGAGTCACTCAAAAAAGGGTCTAACGCTCACTTTTCAGCCGCGACTTTTCCATACCGCAGATCCCCTTACGTCATTTGCGTATCCTATCTTTTCAATGGGATCTTTCTAACTCCGGTATTTAGAGTCGTGTCTGAAGTGAACGTTAGAAATCTAACGACAAAACTCCAGCCGCAGAAAAAAGTCAGTAGTTAAGAGCTTTTTTGGCTAACGCCGGTTCATAAAGCTCTTAACTACTGTGCTCTAAAGTACACTAACACCCATAAACTACCTATGTACCCCTAAACCGAGGTCCCCCCACATCGCCGCCACTCGATTAAATTTTTTTAACCCCTAATCTGCCGACCGCCACCTACGTTATACTTATGTACCCCTAATCTGCTGCCCCTAACACCGCCGACCCCTGTATTATATTAATTAACCCCTAACCTGCCCCCCACAACGCCAGCTACCTACAATAATTAACCCCTAATCTGCCGACCGCAAAGCGCCGCCACCTAAATTATAGCTATGTACCCCTAATCTGCTGCCCCTAACACCGCCGACCCCTATATTATATTTATTAACCCCTAATCTGCCGCACTCAAAGTCGCCTCCACCTGCCTACACTTATTAACCCCTAATCTGCCGACCGGACCGCACCGCTATTATAATAAAGTTATTAACCCCTAATCCGCCTCACTAACCCTATAATAAAATAGTATTAACCCCTAATCTGCCCTCCCTAACATCGCCGACACCTAACTTCAAACATTAACCCCTAATCTGCCGACCGGAGCTCACCGCTATTCTAATAAATGTATTAACCCCTAAAGCTAAGTCTAACCCTAACACTAACACCCCCCTAAGTTAAATATAATTTAAATCTAACGAAATTAATTAACTCATTAAATAAATTATTCCTATTGAAAGCTAAATACTTACCTGTAAAATAAATCCTAATATAGCTACAATATAACGAATAATTATATTGTAGCTATTTTAGGATTTATATTTATTTTACAGGTAACTTTGTATTTATTTTAACCAGGTACAATAGCTATTAAATAGTTAAGAACTATTTAATAGCTACCTAGTTAAAATAATTACAAAATTACCTGTAAATAAATCCAAACCTAAGTTACAATTAAACCTAACACTACACTATCAATAAATTAATTAAATAAAATACCTACAATTACCTACAATTAAACCTAACACTACACTATCAATAAACTAATTAAATACAATACCCACAAATAACTACAATGAAATAAACTAACTAAAGTACAAAAAATAAAAAAGAACTAAGTTACAAAAAATAAAAAAATATTTACAAACATAAGAAAAATATTACAACAATTTTAAACTAATTACACCTACTCTAAGCCCCCTAATAAAATAACAAAGCCCCCCAAAATAAATAAATGCCCTACCCTATTCTAAATTACTAAAGTTCAAAGCTCTTTTACCTTACCAGCCCTGAACAGGGCGCTTTGCGGGGCATGCCCCAAGAAGTTCAGCTCTTTTGCCTGTAAAAAAACCCATACAATACCCCCCCCAACATTACAACCCACCACCCACATACCCCTAATCTAACCCAAACCCCCCTTAAATAAACCTAACACTAAGCCCCTGAAGATCTTCCTACCTTATCTTCACCATACCAGGTTCACCGATCGATCCAGAAGAGCTCCTCCGATGTCCTGATCCAAGCCCAAGCGGGGGGCTGAAGAGGTCCATGATCCGGCTGAAGTCATCATCCAAGCAGTAGCTGAAGAGGTCCATCCTCTTCTCCCGACGCCTACTAGCCGAATGACGGTTCCTTTAAATGACGTCATCCAAGATGGCGTCCCTCGAATTCCGATTGGCTGATAGGATTCTATCAGCCAATCGGAATTAAGGTAGGAATATTCTGATTGGCTGATGGAATCAGCCAATCAGAATCAAGTTCAATCCGATTGGCTGATTCAATTAGCCAATCAGATTGAGCTCGCATTCTATTGGCTGTTCCGATCAGCCAATAGAATGCGAGCTCAATCTGATTGGCTGATCGGATCAGCCAATCGGATTGAACTTGATTCTGATTGGCTGATTCCATCAGCCAATCAGAATTTTCCTACCTTAATTCCGATTGGCTGATCGGAATTCGAGGGACGCCATCTTGGATGACGTCATTTAAAGGAACCGTCATTCGGCTAGTAGGCGTCGGGAGAAGAGGATGTTCCGCGTCGGATGGAAGATGATGGCTCCCGAAGAAAGAAGATTGAAGATGCCGTTGATAGAAGACTTCATCCGGATCATGGACCTCTTCAGCTCCCGCTTGGATGAAGACTTCAGCCGGATCATGGACCTCTTCAGCTCCCGCTTGGATGATGACTTCAGCCGGATCATGGACCTCTTCAGCCCCCCGCTTGGGCTTGGATCAGGACATCGGAGGAGCTCTTCTGGATCGATCGGTGAACCTGGTATGGTGAAGATAAGGTAGGAAGATCTTCAGGGGCTTAGTGTTAGGTTTATTTAAGGGGGGTTTGGGTTAGATTAGGGGTATGTGGGTGGTGGGTTGTAATGTTGGGGGGGGGTATTGTATGGTTTTTTTTTACAGGCAAAAGAGCTGAACTTCTTGGGGCATGCCCCGCAAAGGGCCCTGTTCAGGGATGGTAAGGTAAAAGAGCTTTGAACTTTAGTAATTTAGAATAGGGTAGGGCATTTTTTTATTTTGGGGGGCTTTGTTATTTTATTAGGGGGCTTAGAGTAGGTGTAATTAGTTTAAAATTGTTGTAATATTTTTCTTATGTTTGTAAATATTTTTTTATTTTTTGTAACTTAGTTCTTTTTTATTTTTTGTACTTTAGTTAGTTTATTTCATTGTAGTTATTTGTAGGAATTGTATTTAATTTATTTATTGATAGTGTAGTGTTAGGTTTAATTGTAACTTAGGTTAGGATTTATTTTACAGGTTAATTTGTAATTATTTTAACTATTTTAGCTATTAAATAGTTCTTAACTATTTAATAGCTATTGTACCTGGCTAAAATAAATAAAAAGTTACCTGTAAAATAAATATAAATCCTAAAATAGCTATAATATAATTATAATTTATATTGTAGCTATATTAGGATTTATTTTACAGGTAAGTATTTAGCTTTAAATAGGAATAATTTATTTAAGAAGAGTTAATTAATTTTGTTAGATTTAAATTATATTTAATTTAGGGGGGTGTTAGTGTTAGGGTTAGACTTAGCTTTAGGGGTTAATACATTTATTAGAATAGCGGTGAGCTCCGGTCGGCAGATTAGGGGTTAATAATTGAAGTTAGGTGTCGGCAATGTTAGGGAGGGCAGATTAGGGGTTAATACTATTTATTATAGGGTTAGTGAGGCGGATTAGGGGTTAATAACTTTATAATAATAGCGGTGCGGTCCGCTCGGCAGATTAGGGGTTAATAAGTGTAGGCAGGTGGAGGCGACGTTGTGGGGGGCAGATTAGGGGTTAATAAATATAATATAGGGGTCGGCGGTGTTAGGGGCAGCAGATTAGGGGTACATAGGGATTATGTAAGTAGCGGCGGTTTACGGAGCGGCAGATTAGGGGTTAAAAATAATATACAGGGGTCAGCGATAGCGGGGGCGGCAGAATAGGGGTTAATAAGTGTAAGGTATGGGGTGTTTAGACTCGGGGTACATGTTAGGGTGTTAGGTGCAGACGTAGGAAGTGTTTCCCCATAGCAAACAATGGGGCTGCGTTTGGAGCTGAACGCGGCTTTTTTGCATGTGTTAGGTTTTTTTTTCAGCTCAAACAGCCCCATTGTTTCCTATGGGGGAATCGTGCACGCGCACGTTTTTGAGGCTGGCCGCGTCCGTAAGCAACTCTGGTATCGAGAGTTGAAGTTGCGTTAAATAAGCTCTACGCTCCTTTTTTGGAGCCTAACGCAGCCATTCTGTGGACTCTCAATACCAGAGTTATTTTAAAGGTGCGGCCAGAAAAAAGCCAGCGTTAGCTTTTCGGGTCGTTACCGACAAAACTCCAAATCTAGCCGTTAGCAAACTCAATATTAGCCCCCCTTATCTCCCGGAGATCGCCCTTTTGCACATGCCAATCCCTAATCTAGACAATTCCAAAGATGCACTGACGATCTATCTCTTCATGGCTACGAAACTAGCTATAGCTAGAACATGGAGAAACAAATCACCACCATCATTCTCACAAATTTGTCCATAGTCAGACATATTAGACTAATGGAACAATACTCTTTTAGAGTCATGGCTAAGACTGATCTTCATGTCAGAATATGGTACCCATGGCTTACTCTTTTCCCAGAATAAGTCATAACATTAAGGAACCACTTTACACCTGGAACCTCTTCCTCTCCCTTCCCCCTTTTCCCCCCTACCTCTGGATGAACACGCTTCTTCGATTCCAATAAACCCTTCTCCAATTTAGAACTATATCAATACGTAATAACCTTTTCAAATAACAAGGAGTGGACACTCTAGCCCAACTCCCCACAAAACATAAATATAACTATATAAACCTATTCCAGTATCTTTATTAATAACATAAAATAGAGACACGATATTCACTTACGAGTAATCCCACCTTTCTATGATTTCTAAATACATAAAAGTACCTATATGTATGTCAAAAGATGAATAATGTATACCTTGCTGTTTAAGATCTGCTTTTCAACCTAAACTATGTATCTATGACAATGTCAGCTCGTAATGTTGTAATGGTTTGTACTTATTTCTTTGTTTTCTTTTTTGAAAGTCTCAATAAAAAATAAACTTAAAAAAAAAAAATAAAAAAAAAATTCTGTAGCGTAGGGCCCCTCTCTCCCCCTTCCGCTGATGGACCTGCCATCTGCCCTCCTTCCCACACCTCCTGCTGGCACCAATGGAGATCGTTACAGATAGTGACACAGACTGTGTCACTGTCTGTAATGATCTGGCAATCTGCCTTCATATAGTAATGGATTAGCTATCATGCTCCATTTCCATATGAAGGCAGATGCTGAAAGCCCAGGAACAGCAGCTCTCGGCTGTCACTTGACAAAAAAATGATAATAGAAGTAAATTAGAAGATGTTTAAAATCACATGCTCTATCTAAATCATGAAAGAAAAATTCATGTCCCTTTAACTGCTCTTTCACATATATGAGACATTTTGGGTACAATGTCCATTTATGTGCTCAAATGTTGTTGGTGGGACCATTATCTCCCCATCACCCCAAGTCCACTGCCTTGGAGTCACACTTGACTCAAATCTGTCATTCATTCCCCATATCCAATTGCTCTCTTCATTCTGCCGCAACCACCTACGCAATATCTCCAAAATTTGTCTGTTTCTGTAGTGCTGAAACCACTAAACAGCTAATCCACTCCCTGGTAATTTCCCAACTTGACTACTGTAATAACCTACTAACTGGCCTCCCCCTATCTCCCCTTCAATTCATCCTAAATGCATCTGCCAGGCTAATCCACCTCTCTCGATGCTCTGTTTCTGCTGCACCTCTCTGTGAGTCCCTTCACTGGCTCCCCATTCACACCAGAGTTAAATTCAAAATTCTCACCCTGACCTACAAAGCCCTCACCAATTTCCCCCACCATACCTATCCTCACTCATCAACAAATATACTCCAGCCCGCCCCCTAAGATCCAACAATGACCTGATTCTTGCGTCCTCTACCATCACCTCCTCCCATGCTAGACTACAGGACTTCTCTTGTGCGGCACCGACTCTCTGGAACGCACTTCCTCGAGCTGTCAGACTTTCACCTAACCTCTCCTCCTTTAAACGTTCCCTAATAACCTTTTTGTTCAGGGAAGCTTATCACTCGACTCATTAACAAATGTACTTCACTTACCTAACAGTTGCCCTCATCTATCTCCTCACTAATATCATTCTCACATTTGCAGTCCCCACCTCCTGTTTCCCATCCTCCCACCCATCTAGATTGTAAGTTCCCACGGGAATAGGGCCCTCAATTCCCCCTGTATTTGTCTGTAAGATTTTGTCTTTTATTGTATTGTTTCTCCGTTGTACTTTTATCCTTGTACCCATAGGCAGGGCTGCGGAATCTGTTGGCGCTTTATAAATAAAGAATAATAATAATAACACTGGGGATAGTAAAGGCTAAAACATTTAGATAATGAAGGGTATACCCAGCCCGACTGACATAGACTGATCTTTTTTTTTTTGTAAGACACGTAAAGACTTATTTGTTAGCGACAATAGGCACAGTGGTTAGGGTCCATAATACTTTTAGGGGCCATCAAAATAAAACAAAAAAAAACTTTTGTGGTTGAAAACGGGATCTCAAAGGAGAGTTCACATCTCTGCTGTTACCTAGGCAACAGATCAGTTTCAGTAAGCATAGTCAGAGCTTCTTGCAACAGTCATGGCTGAACGATCATGGAGGCTGCATTGAGCTTCGCTGAAGAAGATATACTGTATAAAGATTACTACTATCTAATTTAAATAAGTTTTATTTGTTATCATTTTGACCTTCTAATGTGAAAGAGAACAAATGTTAATGAGGATTTTTTGATATATTATTATGCCCTTATTATTTCTACATTTTGCAATACAGGTAATATTATTTAAATATTTGAATGATGTAAACAAGTGAGCTGCATACTTAGGCATAATGATGATAAAACATACATTCATGATCTTATAGGTTAGTTGTATGAGCTTCATGTCGATTATACAGTGCTATAACATAGGTATAATATGGAAAGGTAGCATTTAAAGAGCAAATAGGGGGAGGGCCCTGCCAAGAGTTGCACTGTTGTAAATCACCTCACATGAAGGTAAAACAGGAATCTGGCACATGGCATGAATGCTGAGCTAATTGACACACCCTGTCAGGAAATTAATTATTATACCAATGCAGTAGTAACTAAAATAATAATAATAATATCATTATTGTATTTTTTTTTTTATGGAGAAAGGGGTCCACATAAGCAAGAATGCCTAGGGCTCATAAAAGTGATAATGTGGCCCTGCTGAACACGGGTACAGCAAGAAGAAATCCTTGTGTGTTTCTCTTTTCTGCACTTAAACTTGATTAATGTACCTTTAAATAAAAACCCAGACACTGACCCCTATTTATTAAAGGTCTTGTGGACCTGATCCGACAGTGCGGATCAGGTCCGCAAGACCTCGCTAAATGCGGAGAGCAATACGCTCTCCGTATTCAGCATTGCACCAGCAGCTCACAAGAGCTGCTGGTGCAACGCCGCCCCCTGCAGACTTACAGCCAATCGGCCGCCAGCAGGGGGGTGCCAATCAACCCGATCGTACTCGATCGGGCAGGCGGACAGGGTTATGGAGCAGCGGTCTTTGTGACCGCTGCTTCATAACTGCTGTTCCTGCCGAATCTGCAGGCTCGCCAGAAACACAGGCTAGGCCCTACTGTCTTTAGATAGATGAAATATTTCTAAATCTTTTGTTTTAGTGGGGCCATATTTGTATTTTGTCTTTCCAATTGTGTGTGCTCTGTATAACTTTCTCAAAGGCTCCGTCCTACACTTGTTTGTCTTCTATTAAGCTCAGACTCCCTGTTCCCAGATACATCCAGAATAAAATGATCAGTTAGTTTCTCCATATACGTGGCTTCTTTTAATAAATAATATCTTTGCATGCCCTAATGTGGCATACAATTTAAACAGCTAGGTGGAACTTTGTAAACTATCTATCTTAAAGGGTCAGTATACACTAATGTTCATATAACTGCATGTAATAGACACTACTATAAAGAAGAATATGTACAGTTACTGATATAAAAATCCAGTATAAAATCTTTTAAAAACTTACTTAGAAGCTCCCAGTTTGGCACTGTTGATGAGGTTAGGCTGGTACACCTATTGAAAGGGGTTGAAAAAGCAGGAAAAGCAGACACTCCCCCCTCCCCTGCATATGAAAGGACCCATTACACAAACAGGAACAAGCAGGAATCTGTATAATTGAGTCTACATCTGATACTTTGGTGCTTGGTTATGAATCTGAAATTTAGCACAGTTATTCACAAAATAAGCAAAACTATACATTGTTACAAAAACACTCCCAGATGTGCTATATAAATGGATCATCTACAAAACATTTATTCAAAAGAAAATCATCTAGTGTGTAATGTCTCTTTAAAGGGACATTATAGTGAAAAAAATAAATGCTCTAATTTATTGGAGCATGAAATTTTATCAGTAGCAATGATACAACTCTATGGACCAGATAAAGATAATTCTTCCCGATCCTATGTGATTGAATGCTACTATTCAACATTTTAATGCTCTTGAGAAAGGCATATTTTTATGAAACGCAAAGTGCTTACAAGCAAATGCTATTAAGATGAAACACATTTTGTATTTTAAAATTATTTTATTACATTTGTTTTTACTACATTTTAACTATTGTGTGATTTCCTATTAGAAGATTCTGTTGATGAAGATTTTCAAAAATCTTCTAAAGTCAGGTAATACCTTTATTTGTGAAGCCATTATAGCAGGGGTCGACTAATATGTTTAAAAATTACGAGCCAGTAAGAATATTTAGCAGCCAGTCATACTTTTAGGAGCCAGACAGTGGTATTTATATATAGAAATATGGGGCGCGATCCGATATAGATCGTAGTTTGCAGCGCAAGCGAGGGAACCCGCGTCGCCCGCAGTTTCAGCTCGCAACTCGAGCCATCCAATATGCGGCGCCGTCAGTTGCTAAAGTGGCGCAAGTCTCACAAACCAGCGATGTCCAGAAATCTGCGTAAGTACAGATTTTTGGAGTCGCCAGTGACTTGTGCCACGTTAGAAACTGCCGGCGCCTACAAAACCTGACTAAAGTCTAAATCACCCGCACTGTCTAACACGCCTCCTAAACATAGCCCGACACGTCTAACCCTCTATCCGCTATCCCCCCTCACTAGCCTAACAATAAAAATAAGTTATTAACCCCTAAACCGCCGCTCCCGTACCCCGCCGCAACCTAATAAAGTTATTAACCCCTAAACCGCCGCTCCCGTACCCCGCCGCCAGCTATATTAAATCTATAACCCCCTAAAGTGAGCCCCTAACACCGCCGCCATCTATTTTAAAATTATTAACCCCTAATGTAAGCCCCTTACACCGCCGCCATCTATATTAAAATGATTAACCCCTAATGTAAGCCCCTTACACCGCCGCCATCTATATTAAAATGATTAACCCCTAATTTAATCTACCTACCCCGCCGCCAGCTATGTTATCTATATTAACCCTAAGTATATTATAGTTAATATAGGTATTACATTATATATATTAACTATATTAACCCTAATTATATTAGGGTTAATATAGTTAATATAGTTACTATAGTATTTATATTAACTATATTAACTCTATCTAACCCTAACACCCCTAACTAAATTCTTATTAAATTAATCTAATTCATATTATAAACTAAAATATTCCTATTTAAATCTAAATACTTACCTATAAAATAAACCCTAAGATAGCTACAATATAATTAATAATTACATTGTAGCTATGTTAGGGTTTATATTTATTTTACAGGTAAATTGTTAATTATTTTAACTAGGTATAATAGCTATTAAATAGTTATTAACTATTTAATATCTACCTAGTTAAAATAATTACCCAATTACCTGTAAAATAAATCCTAACCTAAGTTACAAATACACCTACACTATCAATAAATTAAATAAACTACAAATATCTATCTAAAAATACAATTAAATTAACTAAACTAAATTACAAAAACAAACAAACACTAAATTACAAAAAATAAAAAAAAGATTACAAGATTTTTAAGCTAATTACACCTATTCTAAGCCCCCTAATAAAATAATAAAGCCCCCCAAAATAAAAAAAATTCCCTGCCCTATTCTAAATTAAAAAAGTTCAAAGCTCTTTACCTTACCAGCCCTTAAAAGGGCCTTTTGTGGGGCATGCCCCAAAGAATTCAGCTCTTTTGCATTTCAAGAAATATACAATACCCCCCCACATTACAACCCACCACCCACATACCCCTATTCTAAACCCACCCAAACCCCCCTTAAAAAAGCCTAACACTACCCCCCTGAAGATCTCCCTACCTTGTCTTCACCACACCGGGCCGAACTCCTCATCCGATCCAGGCGATGTCTTCCTCCAAGCGGCAAAGAAGAATTCTTCATCCCGGCGACGTCTTCCTCCAAGCGGCAGCAAAGTCTTCTTCCTTTTGGCAGCATCTTCCATCAAGCGGCATCTTCAATCTTCTTTCTTCGCTCCGCCGCCGCGGAGCATCCATCCCGGCCGACGACTGAACGACGAATGAGGTATCTTTAAATGACGTCATCCAAGATGGCGTCCGCCGAATTCCGATTGGCTGATAGGATTCTATCAGCCAATCGGAATTAAGGTAGAAAAATCTGATTGGCTGATTGAATCAGCCAATCAGATTCAAGTTCAATCCAGCCAATCAAAAGGCCCTTTTAAGGGCTGGTAAGGTAAAGAGCTTTGAACTTTTTTTAATTTAGAATAGGGCAGGGAATTTTTTTTATTTTGGGGGGCTTTATTATTTTAATAGGTGTAATTAGCTTAAAAATCTTGTAATTTTTTTTATTTTTTGTAATTTAGTGTTTTGTTTTTTTTGTAATTTAGTTTAGTTAATTTAATTGTATTTTTAGATAGATATTTGTAGTTTATTTAATTTATTGATAGTGTAGGTGTATTTGTAACTTAGGTTAGGATTTATTTTACAGGTAATTGGGTAATTATTTTAACTAGGTAGATATTAAATAGTTAATAACTATTTAATAGCTATTATACCTAGTTAAAATAATTAACAATTTACCTGTAAAATAAATATAAACCCTAACATAGCTACAATGTAATTATTAATTATATTGTAGCTATCTTAGGGTTTATTTTATAGGTAAGTATTTAGATTTAAATAGGAATATTTTAGTTTATAATATGAATTAGATTAATTTAATAAGAATTTAGTTAGGGGTGTTAGGGTTAGATAGAGTTAATATAGTTAATATAAATACTATAGTAACTATATTAACTATATTAACCCTAATATAATTAGGGTTAATATAGTTAATATATATAATGTAATACCTATATTAACTATAATATACTTAGGGTTAATATAGATAACATAGCTGGCGGCGGGGTAGGTAGATTAAATTAGGGGTTAATCATTTTAATATAGATGGCGGCGGTGTAAGGGGCTTACATTAGGGGTTAATACTATTAATATAGCTGGCGGCGGTATAGGGGGATTAGATTAGGGGTTAATAATTTTCATATAGGTGGCGGCGGTGTAAGGGGTCAGATTAGGGGATAGATAAGGTAGATGACAGCGGTGTAAGGGGTTCACATTAGGGGATAGATAAGGTAGATGGCGGTGGTTTTAGGGGTTCACATTAGGCGATAGATAAGGTAGATGGCGGCGGTTTTAGGGGCTCACAGTAGGGGGTTAGTTTATGTAGATGGAGGCGGGGTACAGGAGCGGCGGTTTAGAGGTTAATAACTTTATTAGGGATTGCGGCGGGGGATCGCGGTTGACAGGTAGATAGACATTGCGCATGCGTTAGGTGTTAGGTTTATTTTCTAGCTAGTTTAGGGAGTTACGGGGCTCCAATAGTCAGCGTAAGGCTTCTTACGGCTGCTTTTTGTGGCGAGGTGAAAATGGAGTAAGATTTCTCCATTTTCGCCACGTAAGTCCTTACGCTGCATATTGGATACCAAACAGCGCTGGTTTGGTATACCTGCCTATAGCCCAAAAAACTACGGGCGACGGCAGAAATATACGGGCGTAACTTCTAGGTTACGCCGTATATAGGATACCAAACCAGCGTAAATATTGGCGTTGCCGGCTTTTGTGGGCGACGATTTTTATCGGATCGACCCCATGGAGAATAACCAAAAAGGTTAGAAGCCAAGGGTAAAATTATAGGAGCCAGTGGCTACCTGGCTCCTGGGTTTGTCGAGCCCTGATTATAGATATAATTTGAAATAATGCAGAAAATATAGCTATAGCAGTGCTGATCAGAAGGTCTTTATGGCTTAAATCATAGAAAACATACATGGTTTCCGAAAGTAGACGTTTATCTCTTCCTTTTCAAAGAAATATTTTATTTGGACATGGGCTAGATGACATTATTTCTACTGTGACTGGGGGAAAAATAACTTTTCTTCCTTAGGACAAGAAGTCTAAGGGAAAGCATAGAGCAAACAGACATTTTCGTTCCTTTTGTCAATCTAGAAACCAAAAATCTTCCTCCTCCTCACAATAACCAGTATCTTCCAGATCCTCCTGGAAACCTAACACCAGTTGAAACAAGGTCAAGCAATCTAAGAAGCCTTTTCCCTCTTCCAAATCAGCATGAAGGTACAGCCCCCAATCCGGATTCAGAGTGCCTGATCACAATCTGTACAAGATCCCTGGGTGTTAAACATACTTCCCAAGGGTTACAGAATAGGCTTCAAACCAAGGCCTCCTCAAGGAAAGTTTCTTATGTCTCATGTTTCAAAGGACCCTTTAAAAGAAGGAATCTTTTTCAGTCGTTATCTGGAACTTGTGTGAGTGATAGTTCTAGCTTTGGAATATATATATATATATATACAGCATATATATATATATATGCATAAGAGCCAGCCTAATTATAAAAAGGCTTATAAATGTCAACTATAAACTAAGTTATGGAGGCATATTTAAGAAATGTCTTGCGGACCTGATCCGACAGTGCGGATTAGGTCCGCAAGACATCGCTGAATGTGGAGAGCAATACGCTCTCCACATTTAACATTACACCAGCAGCTCACAAGAGCTGCTGGTGCAACGCCGCACCCTGCAGACTCGCGGCCAATGGGCCGCCAGCAGGGGGTGTCAATCAACTTGATCGTACTCGATCGGGTTGAATTGTTGCGATTCCTTGTGACCGCTGCTTCATAACTGCTGTTTCTGGCGAGTCTGAAGACTCGCCAGAAACACGGGCCATCAAGCTCCTTACGGAGCTTGATAGATAGGCCCCATGGACTCTAGGTGCATATATCACTATGGTCTAGTGCAAAGTCTATAAGCCAGCACATGGCAAGTATATAAATATAAAATATTAATCTGAAGTTCTCATAGGAGACATACTACAGAAATACATGAATTATAAAAGCCCTGAGACCTTTCTAAGGGGATCATCATCTGAAAAGTGCCATATCTCTATAATTTACAACATGGTTAGAAGAGTATATATGCCTACTAATTAGCAGTACACAGCTATGAAGTCAGTTCTTAGCAGTACCTTAAAGTTAGTGAATACACATCTCCACTACCAGGGATTAGTCATAATAAAGCAAACAGAAAGTATTTATGCAAAATCGCCATGAAGCTAGCACATCTGCAGAATATTTATAAGATTGTGTGTACCTAGGTACTAAATAGACCGGCTCAAATAAGAAAGTGATAAAGGAAAGACAGTGTATAAACTGGCTTAAGAAAACTTGGTAATGTAAAATAATAGGTCTATTGAGGCACTCAGTCTATAAACAGTGATAAAACAAAAGGGTATGGATCAAGAAGATATACATGGAAAGAGGTAACCAAGTACTCTGTATTTAAGCTTAAGCAAAGTCACCAGGTTTAGCCAATGCCTGGCTGCTCTGATTAACCATGCCAGTCCAGATATGCACTCCTTTATACTGAGCCAGAAAAATATCTTATGTGCCGTATGCAAGAACTTCATAACAGGACCCCATGGTCCACAAAGGTCCCCATTCACTTCCAAGCAACTCCAACATTGAGTCTCAAAGAGAATCCCCATCAAATGGTCTCCGTAAATTTGATTCTCACCAGGGCCCACACCATACCTATTAATCTGAAGTTCTCATAGGAGACATACAACAGAAATACATGAGTTATAAAAGCCCTGAGACCTTGCTAAGGGAATCATCATTTGAAAAGTACCATCTCCCTATAATTTACAACATGGTTAGAAGAGTATATATGCCTACTAATTAGCAGTACACATAGCTATAAAGTCAGTACACATAGCTATGAAGGGGGCTGCCCCCCCCAAGCAAAGGACAAAGGCAATCCTGTGTCAAACTGGGCCATACACTGGACCATCAAAAGAGATTCCTCACCGCCAGCAACCAAAATGTGCTGAAGAAAACAGGACCTCGTAAACTCTTCTGACTAGATCTCCTGGGACTCCAGAGTAGGTATGTGCATGAGATGGGTAGAGAGGGGGTTAAGCGAGGGATTCTGACTGCTATATGCATTTGTCAATTCCTCTCGAAGGTTCTCCTTCTCTGTACAATGTCGGGAAGAACTGACTGTAGAGATCCTCTATATGTGGCACCACCGTGGCCTGTGTAACAATTAGAAGTTTTCTGATCCAGCGATCTGACCATGTCAACTTTTCTGCTGCAGATTTATTGCTCAAAATCTTCCAGAAGCTTTATATTCTTTATAGAAACATATAGTTCCCCCATGTCTAGCTATACATATGCCTGTCAATCGACAGTTGGGAGTGAAGCATTTGGCTGCTCACTCTAGCCCCAGTTTCCTGGGGGTATGTGCTGGGGTCTTATCCACTCTGGGCCGTCTAAGACTTTAGCAGTCCGGTCTAGAGAGTTCTGTGATGTTACAATATTAATATCTGCCTAACTAGTAAAACATCCCCAATCAGATGTAATAAAATGTCTGGTAAAATGTCCAAAAAAAGCACCGTACCTCCGCTTTCAGTCAGACAATAGCATATATCAATCATCAAGAGGGTACTTGCTTTTCCCTAGCCATGAAGGAGGTCACATGGATTTAGTCTTGGACGAAGAACAATCTTTGTAAAATTTCTGCAATTCACATCCCAGAAGTGAAGAACTGGGATGCTGATTACCTTGAAATTCTCTTTATCCATGAGAATGGTCTGTCCATCAAAAGGTTTTTCGATCAGATTGTAGAACTATGAGGTCTTCCAGAGTTACTTGATGGCTTCTCGTTTAAACAACAATCTTCCCAGATACTTTGCCAGATTCAGGGATCCTTAAGAGGAGTTTGTGAATGCTATAGCAGCTCCTTGGTCTTTCCATCTCTCTTACATATATTCACCAACTGTTCTACTTCCCAGAGTCATAGCTTGGATCAAGCAGGAATGCTCCTCAGTAATTCTGATTGCTCCAGAATGGCATTGCAGAACTTGGTATGCAGATCTGGCTCCAATGTCTAGTCTTCTACAGTGGTCTCTTCCCCAATGCCATTATTAGCTCTTTCAGTTTCAAAGCATGAAACGATTGCTAAGTTTTCTGACATTCAGATCTTTGTTCAAGATTTAGTCAGGATAAGACCAGTAGTTAAAAATATTTCTCCTCGTTCAAACCGTAATATGGTTTTAAAAACTTTACAAGCTTATCCTTTTGAACCTATGCATGGTTTAGACATTCAGTTTCTGTCTTGGAAGGTATTGTTCCTTTCAGCAATATCTTCCACCAGAAGAGTTTCTGAATTGTCTGCTCTTTCTTGCAAGGCTCCTTATCTTACCTTTCATCATGATAAGATGGTCTCCATATGATTTTTTACCTAAAGTGGTTTCTTTGGTTACTATAAACCAGGATATTGTAGTCCCATCATTTAACCTTTTACATAATTTAGATGTTGTAAGAGCGTTAAAATTTTACTTACAAGACACAACATATATGCTTACCGGATAAACTAATATATTTCATGATCGTAAGAGTCCACAAGCCATTACTCCTGAGATTCAACACCTGGTCATTAGGAGGAGGCAACAATTCCCAACATTCCAAGAGCTTTTAATTCCTCCTACACCTCTGGTATTCCAGTTGAACGTATAGCTCAGAAAGGAAAAATAGAAAGGTAGGAAAATACAGAGGAAGGAGAATGAAGGTCAAACTAGAACTGCTGCACATAAAAATACAAAGTGGGCTGGTCTTGTGGACTCCCACCACCAAGAAAGAAATTAATTTATCAGGTAAGCATAAATTTTGTTTTCTCTCATAAGGTGGTGAGGGTCCACAAACCATTACTCCTGGGATCTAATACCTAAGTGGTGGGGTCCACAAGTAAATGGGTGAGACAAAAATTAGGGCAGGTAACTAATTACAAGGAACTTCAGCTCAGCCTGTAGGACTTTCCTGCCAAAAGCTGCCTCAGAAGGGGCAAAACATCAAAATGATAACATTTTGTGAAAGTGTGTAAAGTAGGCCAGGTTGCTGCTTTGCAAATCTGTTCAACAGAAGCCTCATGTTTAATTGAAATAATTTTATTGAAGTTTAATAGATACATAAGAAAATACAAGGAAGTCATTAGTGCATGGCAAAATACTGTCAACATTATAATACATCGGCATATATTTGTTTTTAACAACATGTTAATTAGTAACTTTGGTGAGTGAAACCTTAAGTTAATCTGCAAGTGACGTCCCATGTATAAAATATCTTATTATGGCTTTGACTATCCAAAGTAACTTACATTCAGCTTGGTTTATTGAAGATACTTTGAAGGCAAACCTTACCAGTTCCAAGCAATGTGAAACATCAAATCCTTGATTTGGGAAAATAAATAAAGTGAAAAAGAGAAATGTGATTGAAGAGAAAAAAAAAATAGAAAGACAGGAGAGAAGAAAAGAAGATAGAATAGGAATGCCTTCTGACCACGACACATCCACTAGTGTTGCTTGAGCTTTGTGAGGACTGTATGGGGCTTGTTTGATATGTTGGTTCTATGCATGTGGTGATATTGTTGGGCTAAGTGACTGTTTAACCTGTGTTATATCGAATAGAATGTGATCCAATAAAACCAAATTTTGTGAAAAGTCTCTCGAGTGTCTTGTATTATTGCAGCTACATGTTATAGAAGTGTCTGATCTTATGTATAATCTAGTCCCAAGAGGGAGCGCCTACTTTCCAATGTTTAGCTATACACACACGTGTGGCTGTATATAGGATTTTAATGAATTGGTTGATATATTTATTATATTCCCTCAAGCGTTCGTGTAGTAATGCTTGACTTATGGATAGCTGTATGGGGCTAGCTAGAATGGAGCTTAAAAAGAGTGAAAGTTTGGTCCAGATCCCTTTAGAGTAGAAGCCTCATGTTTAAACGCCCAAGATGTGGAAACTTATCTAGCAGTATTGGCTGTAATGCCTTTTTCGAGAAGACTTGCACGCCTCCAAGTAAGCTTTGTGAATCAAGTGCTTTAGCCAAGAATGGCTGTGACCGTCTGACCTTTATGTTTAGTGTCCCATTCAATTTGATTGCACTCAAGTGAATGTGTTTACTTTTAACTTGTAATATGTGCGCTATTTCCATCGCTCGCAAAAAGCTGAGATTTAACCCCATATCGCTTCCACGCTACAGATAGTGCGCCACTCATAATCTAGCCCATAATTGGTATAGACAAAGGCCAAAGAGAATTCAGGAATGCCTAGGGTATGCATGAAACCACTATACTAATAACTAATTAAGTTAAAGGTGCAAGAAGCCCAAAAAATTTATTTTGTGATTCAGATAGAGCATACAATTTTAAACAACTTTCCAATTTATTTCTATGCTAAATTTTGCTTCATTCTCTTGGTGTCCTTTATTGAAGGAGCAACAATGCACTACTGGGAGCTAGCTGAACACATTGGTAAGCCAATGACAAGATGCATATATGTGCAGCCACCAATAAGCAGCAAGTGCCCAGCTACTGAGCCTATCTAGGTATGTTTTTCAACAAAGGATATCAAGAGAAAAAACAAATTAGATAATAGAAGTAAATTGTAAACATTTTTTAAAATGGTATGCTTTATCTGAATCATAAAATATTTTTTGGGGGTTTCAAGTCCCTTTAAACTTTAGAAGGAAATATATTGCAATAATCTATTTCTATGTTGTTGAATCACTATCTTTAATATATTGTTAAGGCAAAAGCTGGTCTAGCAATCATAGAACTCATATACAAAAATATTGTTGGTACTTATTCATTGGTATGGCATATCATATCTCAAACCAAAAATATGAAAGAAGTAAAAAAAAAAGAATGTAATAAATCAACTGGCCTTTGGATAAAGATCCTTGATAATTGATCAGGTACCACAGTAGATTATACAGAATTAAAGGGACAGTCTAGGCCAAAATAAACTTTCATGATTCAGATAGAGCATGTATTTTTAAACAATTCTCCAATTTACTTCTATTATCTAATTTGCTCAATTCTTTAGATATCCTTTGTTGAAGAAATAGCAATGCACATGTGTGAGCCAATCACACAAGGCCTCTAGGTGCAGCAACCAATCAGCAGCTACTGAGCATATCTAGATATGCTTTTCAGGAAGTGATATCAAGAGAATGAAGCAAATTAGATAATAGAAGTAAATTAGAAAGTTGTTAAAAATGACATGCTCTTTCTAAATCATTAAAGAAAAAAATTGGCTTTCATGTCCCTTTAAATGAGAATAGAAAAGAAAATCTGCTTCATCATAAACTTTGCATACTCATCTACTTTTTCCAGTTCCGATATGATCAACAGCCTAAAAAAAAATAATAATATCATAGTACCATCATTGTCTATATTAAATAAAGTATAATCTTAGATTTATTTTATGACATTTCACTTGTTATGGTGAATAAAACAAAACATTCTTGCATGTGAAATTAAAGGGACAGTCAAAGGGTGAATTGTACCTCCCGGAACTCCCCCACTTGAGAGGCTGCCGGAAACACGAAGTAAGTAGATGCGGCAAGCGCTGGGGAGTAAGGCAGAACGCTGAAAATAAAGTCAGCTGTATTTTAAGGGTAAGAACATTTACACAATAACCCTTATTCAAATGGAATATTCAGAGAACTGCCTTAAATTACGCCAATAAACATACCTGTTCATTTACAAACGTGAACACTGTTGTCATCTGACATTTGCCATTAGCACTCCACCACACAGCTAATATCGCTGTATATGGGATTATAACTTGAAAGATATTGTATGATATGTCTCCTTAACGGCATCATTGCAAGGATTAACTTTTATCTGATACATTGTACAACCGCTCATGTAATTTCTGTAACAGTTTTTGTGGTTTAACCCTTGGTAGACTTAAAAAAGTCCCTACTCAGAAGATTTATTGATTTTATTTGTGCTAATCAAAGTTAATATGTATTTATGATTCAGTGTTGCAACACTTAGGAATTTTAAAAATTTTATTGTATATTTTACATGCTTATTTCATAGCACAAGGGTCTGTGCTTATCTATTCATAGGGTTGCATTCGTAATAAATTGTTGTTTATTTATTTTTTACATCTTGTCGCTAGTTCTTTAATCTGATGTGATTTCAACATTTACAAGACCTTTATATCTATAAATACACACTTAAGACCTTTACTTCTCAAATATAATAGTAAGATATCATTCTATCCATAGTACTTTTAACCCCTAGTGCTATTTTTAGCGCCTCATTTCCACTTCCCCATTTCTCTCACACTATTCACTAACTAGGAAGAAGATAGTAGGAATAAGAGGCTTAGGGGCTATTAACTCTAGCGCTTGTTTATTTAACCCCCTTTTTTTCCAACATAGAACGTTCCCATGAACATTTACAACTTTCATTACCTGTGCATGAATCATTTGAATTAAGCAACTAGGAAAAAAATGGGTCAAACTTTTGTCAAAATAGTTAACACAATAAATCCAACATATATAAAATATTTGAGGACAAGCTACATGACAAGAAAGCCTCCACCATGTCTCCAGAAGGCGAGGAGCCAGCACAGACACACTGTAACCATTAATATAAAACACAATTAAGCAATAAAACCTATTGAAATTAAAATTAAGGACCTATATTTGGTTTGCAACTATATTAAAGTGAAGGAAAAATCTGTAGCAGGAAAAAGAAGGCGCCAATAGGGTGATATCGCTACAAACCAAACAGAAGGCAAGGTAGTTGAGAGTAATACTCACAAACGGAGCGGCACTAAATCGTGCCTCAGCAAGCAGACCGGGACCTCAGCGTCGCCCGGAAGACCAACACAGGCAGTAACCAATCTCCAGACAGGAACGCACTTGCCGCAACCAATCAGGGTCCTAGTGTGGTGACACACCTTCCTCTCAGTACTTCCAAGGCTCTGCACACTTCACTGGGGGAAAAACAGATAGCAAAGCGCCGGGACAAACTCTGGTTCCTCTGTATTGGTGCAGGTATAGATAGGATAAAGGGGAGATCAAACTCCAGCAGGGTAGATATAAAACAGGTTTATTAAAATGTTTTAAAACAAACCAACGCGTTTCTCGGCTACACAGAGCCGTTTCATCAGGCTATTATACCATGTGTAGCCGAGAAACGCGTTGCTTTGTTTTAAAACATTTTAATAAACCTGTTTTATATCTACCCTGCTGGAGTTTGATCTCCCCTTTATCCTATCTATACCTGCACCAATACCGAGGAACCGGAGTTTGTCCCGGCGCTTTGCTATCTGTTTTTTCCCCAGTAAAGTGTGCAGAGCCTTGGAAGTACTGAGAGGAAGGTGTGTCACCACACTAGGACCCTGATTGGTTGCGGCAAGTGCGTTCCTGTCTGGAGATTGGTTACTGCCTGTGTTGGTCTTCCGGGCGACGCTGATGTCCCGGTCTGCTTGCTGAGGCACGATTTAGTGCCGCTCCATTTGTGAGTATTACTCTCAACTACCTTGCCTTCTGTTTGGTTTGTAGCGATATCACCCTATTGGCGCCTTCTTTTTCCTGCTACAGATTTTTCCTTCGTCTCATCTCATACCGGAAGAGCTGCCTTTCATCCGGATCACGGCATCCACTTGATCACCTTCGTTTTTTTTTTCCCGAGCGCACCTCTTTAGGAGGTTTATTATCTTGAACTGGTCTCAAATATATTAAAGGGCCATAATACCTCATGATTGGCTGCTGTTCACTTCTTCATTTTTTTTACCTGCAGCTGGGCAGCAGCTGAGTATAACTTTTTAGACAGAACTTACTCTGCTGAGCTGAGGAGATTGTGAGGTAAAATATCTTCCTTTTTTACATAGAGATGCTCAGGTGATATTTTCCTGTCAGCTTTTTACAGTTATACTGCATCAGTTTCAAGTGATTTAGCATATGAGTATTATGTCTCTTTAAGGGGAATTGCATGAGAGGGTTGTGATTTGACAACAACCCTGTAAGGTGGTTTAAAAAAATATAAAAAATGCAGGGCCAGTATTTTAAACTGGGGGGCCTTTTTTAAAATAAAAAAAAAATGTGAGTCCCTGATTGTGCTTATGAATTGTGACTTAAATGCAAAACAAGGGACTCAGTATATTTAATGGTGGATTAGTAAACACATTGGAGTGTATCCCTTCTCCACTTGCAGTAATCTTGTTTAGTCTATTTTAAAGGGCCATAATACCCAAATGTTTAAACACTTGAAAGTGATGCAGCATAGCTGTAAAAAGCTGTCTAGAAAATATCACCTGAACATCTTTATGTAAAAAAGAAAGATATTTTACCTCAAAAGTTCCTCAGTAGCCACCTCCCATTGTAAAGGATTTCTAAGCAGCATTTTAGTGTGTCTGTCCTAGGACAGCAGAAGGGATGAGCATTGTGCACTCTCATATTATTTCACCAATCAGGTAAAGGAAGCTTACTATGAAATCTCATGAGAGTTAAGTCAAATCTCATGGGATCACAGTAAAAGAGTTCATGACCTCAGCACTGCTGATGCTGATTGGCTGCTGTTCATTTCTTCATTTTTTATTTTTTTTTACCTGCAGCTGGGAGCAGATGAGTATAACTTTTTACACAGAACTTACTCTGCTGAGCTGAGGAGATTGTGAGGTAAAATATCTTCCTTTTTTACATAGAGATGCTCAGGTGATATTTTCCTGTCAGCTTTTTACAGTTATACTGCATCAGTTTCAAGCGATTTAGCATATGAGTATTATGTTCCTTTAAGTGTTTGTATTTTGAATCAGTATTATTGTGTTACAAATAAATAATAATATAATCAAATCAATACTACTGTTTAATTATATCTGCAACGTCACACTCCAGTTTTCTGGAGACTTTTTGTGTATTTAAACAGTAACTTTCTTTAATTCAACATAAGAGTAATGATAACAACTTAGAAAGAAATAATATACAATTAAAGATACAGAAAATGCATTATTACCATACTTAGCATATTCAATTATAATATTTAAAATATCACTAATAAAATAAAATAAATGTTTAACTCTTTTCAAGTGTATAAATGTCTCTGAGCCAAGCCAACAAGACTAACAGATTTTACTCAACGAAAGCTATTTCAGATATTGACATGATTACTATTAGCCCGTACCTCTTACAGTAGCTCCTCCCCTAGTAACCAAAGGCTGCTCTCGTTTCTAGGGAAGATGTCCCTGAGATTATGCGTCACGTCCTGTCGGGTAGCTAACGTGTCCCTTATTCTGAGCCCCTACTTGTCATCTTTATTTCGGACATGGCGGATCTGGATCCTGCTGCGCTGCACAATGAGACAGAAGCCGGCAACGCAACCGGGCGCCTGGCCAGCTCCCCCGAAGGAACTGCGCTGGCTTATGGCAGTCTGTTGGGGATGGCGCTGCTGCCAATATTTTTTGGTGCTTTGAGGAGCGTGACCTGCGCAAAAGGAAAGGTAAGTAAAGTGACTACGGTCCACATACAGGAAATTAGGGCAAAATAAGATCGTGTGATATGTTATTACCAAGAGAGGTCCTGTGTAAAAGCCAGGCTGGCACCAGGGTATGTAAGTACTATTGTCCATGTGACAGTCTGCATTCGACAGGCTGGCATCAGGGCACGTCCTAATGCGAGAGTCAGGCTAGCAGGAGAAGGCGAATATATATTTGAAGTTCTACATGTGAGAGCTTAGCAGCGAGGCTGGTAAGCAGGACAGGTGTACACGCTAGGATTAAGCAGATATTATGAAAAATATATATACCAGCGTCAGCATGTGCCAGGAGGAGAGTATTTGTGTTAGTCAGGCTGGCAACAGGAGTCGTGTGCAATTGAGGGGGACAAAGGTGTGAATTTACATGTAGGGGTTATGTTTGCAACATGAACAATTTGTACTGACAGGACTAGGTGATCTATAAGATGTATACAACTGAATGACTTGCTGTAAATCAGACTATCAGTGGTAAGCAAATCTAACTGGGACTAAGGTTTGCAGCAGGAAGGGTGCCCATGTGAATGTCTGGTGGTTTAACTTCAGGAGTATGATAGACTGGGAGCAGAACATGTGTGGATGGAAGAGTTATTCATGTAGGAGGAAACCTCTACATATTAGAGACTTGTAGTATGAGACCTATTCATGTGACAGACTGACATCCAACTGGGTGCACTTCTGACAGGCAGAAGGGTTTGTGCTCTCATGAAAGGTTATCCACAAGTTTGGGGTGTGCACTAGAGGGTCACGTCACGCTAACATCAAGACATGTAAAAGCCAGGATAGCAGCAGGGTAGGTGCACATGTGATGGTCAAGGAGTAGAGTGCATATCTGAAAATCAGTCTGACAGCAGTGCTGGTGCTCACATGAAAGTCAGGTTAACTGAAAGATGATTGTATATGTTACAGTCAAAATTACATCAGGTTGATGGCAGCAGGAAGGGTTTGTGCACCTGGTAGACTAGCTACAGAAGATGTGTAAATGTAAGAGGCAGGCTTGTAATAGGACATATACGTGTCACGTGTGGGTGTCAATTTGGCAAGAGCCTGTAAAAATCAGGCTGGCTGCAGTATCAGTATACATGTGATATATTTGCAGCAGTATCAGTATACATGTGATATATTGGCAACAGTATCAGTATACACGTGATATATTGGCAACAGGACAGGTGTACATGTGGGATTCAAGTAGGCAGGAGGAAAAGTGTAAATTTGATGGTGTATCTAGCAGCATGACAGGTATTCATGTGAGGGTCAGACTGGCAAAAGTAGGGTGGCACATAAGAGGATGAGACAGCAGTAGATTGTAGGCTGGCATAACAAAAAAATGTACATGTCAACAAAAGGCTTTAATCAGGACAAGAATATATGCTAGACTTAAAATGACAGTAAAGTTAAAGGGACAGTTTACCCACAAACTTTCTCTCTATTAATTTGTTCCCAGTGACCCATTTTACCTGCTGGAGTGTAAAAAATAAATGGTTCCTTTACTTTTATATTGGCATTTGAAATAGCTGATTTAGCCTGTAGTATCCCTATCTATACTGAAAGTTTCTATACCTCGGTATAAGCTATTGAAAAACTAGGTAAACACAGACAGCAGAAGAAATTAAACTCACAGTGGGAGGTGGAAGAGATAAATCTCTTAAATTTTAATTTTTAATTGTTCTTTCTAAGTATTGTACATAGATAAGAAAGGGAAGCATTTGAGTGATAAGATAACAAGATCTGATCTGTCTGCAAGCTTTGCCTATTTTGATGGGCTGTGATTTCAAAGAGCAAATCCAGCTATTTCTTTTGCAAAAAGAAGCATAAATGAGCAATATCTCATACATTTTATACGCTGCAGCTGGTATAACAAGTCATGGGGAACACATTCAGGGATTATTATTTTTTACAGTGAACTGTCCTTTTAACCCTTTCGTGACAGGGTTAAAGTGTCTACATCGGAACACCTGTTCCGATGTAGACAAATTGAAACTACGCGATCGTGCATACGATCGCGAGATTTCAATTATTGGATCGCATCTGGGGGGCGTCCCTACAACCCTAGGAACGCCCTCCAGACTGCGATCAAGTCCTTGAAGCGCAGAAGGCTTCAGGACAGCCGTTTGATATGACGTTCTATTCCGTCATAACGGCTTTAAAGCCCAGTGTAAATATGACGGAATAGAACGGCATAACAGCGTTAAAAGGTTAAGAACTAAATGTTCATGATTCAGATAGAACATGCAATTTTTAAACAACTTTCCAGTTTATTTCTATTATCAAATTTGCTTTGTTCTCTTGGTATGCTTTGTTGTAGAGTAAAGCTAGGTAGGTTGATAGGAACTTAGGAGCGTGCACATGTCTTTAACATTCTATGTCAGCAATGTTTGCAACTATGTATAACATTGCTATGAACATTGTTGCAAACACTGCTGCCAGATGGCTAAAGACGTGCAGGCTTCTGAGCTCATCTAGGATTATTACTTAACAAAGGATACTAAGAGAACTAAACAAAATTTGATATTTTAAGTAAATTGGAAAGTTGCTTATAATTTCATGCTCTATATAATCCATTTAAGTTTTAATTTTGATAATAAACCACTCACACAGCCGATACAATATCTAGCAGGTGGTGAATAAGAGGCGCCAAAATATAACTAAATCTAGTATAAAAATATGTTATAGTAATATTCAAAGATTAAGTGTGTGTGAATAAAAGTGATACTACCAATTAATGTTACACTCTGTTAACTTATAAGTGTAAAAATTATGTTAAAATAGGGATATGGCTATATGATAATAGTAATAACCATGTGTATAATAATGATAATGATCAATGTGTATCCAATTAATATCAAAAAGAAAATTAACAAAAAAATTGCATAGTGAAATAATCTAAATTGAATACAAATATTAAAATAATAATAATTATATTGTTAAGTGTCCAAATAACCACAAAAATTTGTCCAATATGCAAATATGAAATCCCACAAAGTGCTGAAGTGGATATTGCAGGCAGTAGAGAGGCAGCTCCTCTGGTGTGTTTTGCCACAGTAACACAATCACAATATCCTAAAAAACAAAGCACAGAGGGCGCCACATGGTGCAGATCAGGCGAGCAAGGTGCACAATATATAAGATAGCCAAATAGCTACTCACTTGGTGTAAAGCACAGATTGTGCAATAAGGCAGACCGGAACCTCAAGTCGTCCGGTAGACACACAGGCAGTAAACAGGATGAGGTAGTCCCACAGGGGTGATCCCAAAACTTTCCAAAGTCCCACCAGGGGGAGTCCAGGGAGGGAAAATAGGAAGGGGTCAAGTTCCTAAATGGTGACCCAAAGTGTACTTAATCCCACCAGGGGGAGTTAGCAAGTGTTATCCAAGTATGTCCCTTCAGCTTGAGGATCTAGTATTCAGCAGAGAACCACTGTGCGTATAGCGGCAGATAGGGTGGTGCTGTGTCTTCCCAAAGGTAACAAGTTTTTTTTATTATCATTAAACATTTTAATTTTGTACCTGCTGCTACACTGTGCTGCCTTTTTTGTTACCTTTGGGAAGACACAGCACCACCCTATCTGCCGCTATACGCACAGTGGTTCTCTGCTGAATACTAGATCCTCAAGCTGAAGGGACATACTTGGATAACACTTGCTAACTCCCCCTGGTGGGATTAAGTACACTTTGGGTCACCATTTAGGAACTTGACCCCTTCCTATTTTCCCTCCCTGGACTCCCCCTGGTGGGACTTTGGAAAGTTTTGGGATCACCCCTGTGGGACTACCTCATCCTGTTTACTGCCTGTGTGTCTACGATTTAAGAAATGTTCCAGCCATTATTTCAAATTTTAAATTGTACTCAGACTTGTAGAAATTCTCATAATGGATAGATTATCTAACAGCAAGAGGTGTGTGTATTTCATGTTCTGGCTTCAAGTGTGGGGTGTATTTGCCTGGAATACTGGCAGGTGAACAGCTGTGCGTGTGAGAATCGGTCTGGGAGCAGAACGGCTGTTTATGTAAAGTTGGGGCTGGAAGCAGTAAACGTGTATGTGAGGGTCAGTCTGGGAGCAGTACAGATGTGAGGGTCAGGGTCTGGGAGCAGTACAGATGTGAGGGTCAGGGTCTGGGAGCAGTACAGATGTGAGGGTCTGGGAACAGTACAGATGTGAGGGTCAGGGGCTGGGAGCGAGTCCAGATGCGTGAGGGTCAGGGGCTGGGAGCGAGTCCAGATGCGTGAGGGTCAGGGGCTGGGAGCGAGTCCAGATGCGTGAGGGTCAGGGGCTGGGAGCGAGTCCAGATGCGTGAGGGTCAGGGGCTGGGAGCGAGTCCAGATGCGTGAGGGTCAGGGGCTGGGAGCGAGTCCAGATGCGTGAGGGTCAGGGGCTGGGAGCGAGTCCAGATGCGTGAGGGTCAGGGGCTGGGAGCGAGTCCAGATGCGTGAGGGTCAGGGGCTGGGAGCGAGTCCAGATGCGTGAGGGTCAGGGGCTGGGAGCGAGTCCAGATGCGTGAGGGTCAGGGGCTGGGAGCGAGTCCAGATGCGTGAGGGTCAGGGGCTGGGAGCGAGTCCAGATGCGTGAGGGTCAGGGGCTGGGAGCGAGTCCAGATGCGTGAGGGTCAGGGGCTGGGAGCGAGTCCAGATGCGTGAGGGTCAGGGGCTGGGAGCGAGTCCAGATGCGTGAGGGTCAGGGGCTGGGAGCGAGTCCAGATGCTTGAGGGTCAGGGGCTGGGAGCGAGTCCAGATGCGTGAGGGTCAGGGGCTGGGAGCGAGTCCAGATGCTTGAGGGTCAGGGGCTGGGAGCGAGTCCAGATGCTTGAGGGTCAGGGGCTGGGAGCGAGTCCAGATGCGTGAGGGTCAGGGGCTGGGAGCGAGTCCAGATGCGTGAGGGTCAGGGGCTGGGAGCGAGTCCAGATGCGTGAGGGTCAGGGGCTGGGAGCGAGTCCAGATGCGTGAGGGTCAGGGGCTGGGAGCGAGTCCAGATGCGTGAGGGTCAGGGGCTGGGAGCGAGTCCAGATGCGTGAGGGTCAGGGGCTGGGAGCGAGTCCAGATGCGTGAGGGTCAGGGGCTGGGAGCGAGTCCAGATGCGTGAGGGTCAGGGGCTGGGAGCGAGTCCAGATGCGTGAGGGTCAGGGGCTGGGAGCGAGTCCAGATGCGTGAGGGTTAAACACATAGTAGTCTACCATTTGATAGTTTTAAAATTACATGCTCTGACGCAGGGGTCGACAGATCTTTTGAAAAATTAGGAGCCAGTAAGAATATTTAGGAGACGGACAGTGGTAATTATATATGGAGAATATCCCAAAAAGTTAGAAGCCAGGGGTAAAATTCTAGTGGCTCCTTGGCTTTTGGGTTTATCGAGCTCTTTAAATTTATTTGGTAAAAAGAACTTAGGAAAACTTTACCCAAAGACTTTACCGTATATCTCCTAATTTCATAAACAAATGGTATGCTATTTCTTGCTCTAACATTGTCTAAAATTCCTCATGTGCGCATATCTTACTCAGTGTTCTGAATCAATTTGCTTCACATTTCCATGGTTGTTTGGTGACTGCTAAATTCAAGCCAGATTCATTCAGCCATGCAAGTATTATAAGCTTTTAAAACAACAGCATTCAACACGGAAAGTAACAAAGTAGAGCTGAGTTCACTTGACTTAATGAAAACAGACCCAGAAACTGGCAGATAAAGTGAAAGATAAATATTTACATATTCCCCAAATGTTCCTTTACATAACCGTCAGTATGTTCTCATACAAGTTCAAAATATAGATCTTACTCGGCTGCTTATATACGAGTTTAGACTTCTACAAATACACTAGAGTCACAGATAACGTACTGCAGAGTGAGAGTGGAAAAAGTAGAAGCGATGGTGTTGATAGTGGGATAGTAAGAACTATAAAAAGATGCCTGTAATATGCTATGAATGTTAATGTGGTGCATGTATATAGCATTTAGGATATATGCCTATATGGTAATATATATAGTTTCTTATTTTTTAATAACTGACTCCTCAATAGTTTTATTATCTGGTGGTACTGAAGTTTATTTTTTTCTACATCCTTGAGTGCCATTTATCTAAACTATATATACATACAGTGACATGGAAAAATATCATGAGGTTAGGGTCATAAAATATTACTTGTAGTGCTAAATATTTTTTAGAAGTGCAATTTCTCTCTGGTTACCGTCCCCTTGGCATTTACTTGTCCCGTATAACTATTGCAATATATTACTCTTAAAATATCTAACAAATAATGTTGTTTGCCTTAGGTCTGTGTAGATCTGGATGTGATGATGTGTGCATTATTTGTACAGAGCCAAGCATGCATCTTTAGGAATATACGATTGGCCTGCAAAAACTAATTCCTCCAGAGGAGCAAGACTGTTATGCGTCATGGTTACAAGGGACATTTTAAGAAACCTTCCAGCAAACTGGGTGTTCCAAATAAGATTTGTGGCAGTATCTTAAAAAAACCTAGATAATTTTCATATGATTCCATATGTTGCTTATGAATATTTATTTAAAGGGACATAAAATCACATTTTTTTTTTTCTGTAATGATTCAGATTCTAATTTACATCTATTATCAATTTTTTTTTTCTCCATTTGCATCCTTTGTTGAGAAGCAGGGATGTAAGCTCGGGAGTGTGCTCGTGTCTGGAGCACTATATGGCCGCAGTTTCCCAAAAATGTTATGAATTTGCAAGAGCACAAGATGGCAGCACTATTTCCAATGTAGTATTTCAGACATCTACCTAGGTTTCTTTTCAACAAAGAATACCATGGGAACAAAGCAAATTTGATAGAAGTAAATTGGAAACTGTTTTAAAAATAAATAAATTGGCTTTTATATATCTTTAAGAAATGGTGTTTAATAAATTTCAGCGAATTTATACTTTCTAACCTAACAGTGCCATAGTGTCTCTGAGTCTCCAGAACCTCTTAGTACTTTTATGACGCTTTTCAAAAATAAAAAAAATGACAGTCAAAATTAAACCTTTATGGTTCAGGGAGAGCATGCAAATTTAATAGACTTTTCAATTTACTTCCTTCTCTTTTACCCTTTTTGAAAAGCATACCTACGTAGGTACAGCGGCATGAATGCACTACCGGGAGCAAGCTGGTGAGTGGTGGTAACAGTGTCTGTCATTGGCTTACTAGATGTGCTCAGCTAGCTCCCAATAAACTCCACTTTATTTTTAGTAATGGTAAATCCAAGCATTTGTTAAACGCTCAGATTTACCATCATTTTTTTTTTTTTTTTCCAAGTTTTTTTTTTTATTAGTAAAGATTTCTCAAATACAACAGTGACATATTAAATAATTTGGAGCACGTAGGCTCCTACAGAGAGTGTGGACAGATAAATTGGAACATTCAAAAATATGTCAGGTTAGAATGCGTTCCTAAAATGAAAAAGAGAACGAAATATAGCTCAAGTCAAATGGGGTGGGTAAATTGGGGTGGGGGGGAGGGAATGGGGAAAAGGGAACGGGAGGGTAATTGTTAGAGGCAGGGATTTGGTTCATATGCGGATGGTACATGGGGAGGGTTACCTAGTGTGTGATTACTCTAGTGTTCGGGGCCCAAGTAGTGGTGTGGTTAGATTGCCAATCTGCCCATACTAATTCAAATAGGTCTGAATTATTTAGAGAGGAAAATATAGGTTTCTCCATATTATAGATATATGCCATATAGTTTAGAATGCATGACCATTTTGGGGGTGTCACAGTTTTCCATGCCTTGGCTATTGTCGCTTTAGTAGCTGTTAGCAAGTAGATTGCTAAATATGCTTGATGCTTGGGTAATTTAGTGATGCCTATGTGTAAGAGGGCATTAGAAGGAGTTATAGGAAGTGTTATGCCTAATCTCCCTAGCGTACGGAAGCATGTACTCCATAAGGGTTTTAACTTGGGGCATTCCCACCATATGTGATTTACCATCATTTTAATGATCTTTAAAACAAGCGATAAAGCTTTGTTTAAACTACAACTGAGATATCAGACAAGGCACATGGTCTGAGTAAAACTTACAAACAAGACTTGATGACCTTAATATGAATAGCTTAGAGCTGTGAAGTGAGAGAGATGATCTGATGAAACTCTTCATATACCTAAAGGTTTCTAATAATGCTAAGGGCTGAATGAATTTTTACAGCAAGAGCAACATCAGATCAAAAGGTCATAATCTCAAAATGTAGGGTAGTAGGTTCAGGTGTAATTTGCAGAAGCATTTCTTAACAAAGTGTGGTTGCTTGATGGAATAGACTTTCATTAGAGGTGGTAAAGACAGGTGCTATAATTGAGCAAAGCTATCTTAAAAACTAAATCACTAATATACTTATATACTGGGAACTCTCGCACATATTTAATCACTGCCACTATCTTGGTGATCCAGTTCTCAAAGAAGCGCATTCGATTTCTCTAAATGCAGATGCTATGAGTTTAGTAAAACCACACTGTCGTGAACAAGTAATACAAATGAACTGACCCTGAGAGCAGAGACTGATAACCTTTTATGCTGTAATAATTTAATACCATAAGGCAGGGGTCGACAAATCTGTTAGGAGCCAGACAGTGATATTTGTAAATAGATATATGGAAAATGACCAAAATAAAGTTTGGAGCCGTGAGTTAAGATGGCTCCTGGGTTTGTCAAGCCCTGCCATAAGGCGACCATGTTTGTCAGCCTCATTTTTTGATGATCAATAAAGAACAAATATTGAATAAAATACTAATACCACTACTAATTAAGAATAATAACATTTTAAAGACCTGACATTACAAACTCTACTACTAGTTCTGTGTTGCTCAGGTGCCATGCTGTGTATTCCTCTGAGTACGGTGTGCTGTCTCGCAAACGGCTTGTGTAGGGCAGGACAGGGTGAGTGAAGAGGATAGAGGTGGATCTGAAAGCATTGCGATCCTTGCTTCAGCAAACAGTGTTCATAAAGCTCCCTCTGAGAGTGACGTGACAGACGGGCTTTAGGTTTTTGACATATTTTGTGTTGCTGTATTGAACTTAAAATAACCGTAAAAATCAAACACTTGATTTAACTAGAACATGCAATTTTAAACAACTTTGCATCTTACTTCTATTGGTATCCTTTGTTAAACAGCATATATAGGTATTCTCATGAACATCAATGCACAAATAGGATCTAGCTGCAGATTATTCACTGTACATATGTGCTTCTTGTCATCGGCTCACCCACTGTGTTCAGCTAGCTCCCAGTAGTGCATTGTTCCTCCAACAAACAATACAAAGAGATTTCATTCCCATTTTAAAGTTCTGTCTATTAGTTTGTATTAGTCTTTAGATTAACATTAGGTTTGATAATATCCTGGACACAACAGAATGCCATTCATTTTGGTAATTTTACATTAGCTGCTTAGATTGGGTGGTTGTACCTACTTGTGCAAGTACAGGTCATACTGATTTGACAAGGCAATTTGCTAAGAGTTTGGGACTTAAGAGCAATTCTGTGCAATGTAATTTGCGTCAGAACTGGCATAGGAGCCTCTAGTTCGACAAGATCTCATTAAATGGATTCTAAAGTAATCTAAGAAAGTTAGGAAGTAAAGGATTTTATACTAATTGCAAAATATTTCTATTCTATGCAAGATAAATGTTGTGCTAAAAAAAAAAAAATAATAATAAAAAATAATAATAATATATATATCCTATATTATAAAAGACAAGAGTTTGTCTGAAGCCGTCATGCGCAGTTCAGACAAACACTTGCAGCTGATCGCACGCGCACCCACCCGACAGCAGCACGAGGACCGGGCAGCAGAGCTGATCGCACGCGCAGGGGTGAAACAAAGCAGCGCGAGGACCGGCAAGTGAGGGCGCACGAGAGAGAGAGAAAATTTAAATTAAATATAACACAACACGGCCCGTGTGAACGGACTTTAGTACTAGTATATATATATATATAATTTATTGTGTGTGCAATTCTTTAAGTTACAGTGGTAGCATATATATGCATTTATATGATGTTACAATTTACTTCTAATTACATTTAATGTGAAATGCAGTTTCTCCTTAAAGCATCAGAAATAATGAAAGTGATGCAGGATATCTTTAAAAAGCGGACTATAAAATATCACACGGACATCTCTGGTAAAAGGGAAGAGCTGCAGCTAAACATGGGACTTGCAATGAAGTGTGCATCTGGCATGTGCAGGCACAGTCACTTTTTATTTCCCTCTTTAGTTTAAGAAAGTTTACTATGAAATGTTTACCAGTCATTTTTAATAGCTCACAGTTTTGCCCATCAGAATAAAACCGTAATAAAATAAGTTCTGCCTGTGCAGTTTTCTTAAATTTCTAACTGTTTTTAAAACATTGTCTTCTACCTCTGCAGAATCCTTCCGACATGCCAGAAACTATAACAAGTCGTGATGCTGCTCGTTTTCCAATCATTGCCAGCTGCACCCTTTTTGGGCTTTACATCTTCTTTAAAGTGAGTACTGTGTGATAATCTCACTGCAAGAACACTTCCATTACTGGTGTGTTTGAGTCTTGCCTCAATGAGGTGGGGTGGGGGAGAATTATCATAGCTCTGAATAGACTAAATATTTGTGAATAGTGGCACTAGAATAGTAAGGATAGCTTTGATGCTGTATATCGTGACTGCAGAGAAAGGTTAGTTTGCTTACACATGTACTGTTGATATGATGGGTAATTTCACCTGTACATGTATGTACATACATCTAACTCTTCCTATCTCACTGCAGATTTTTTCCCAGGAATACATTAACCTGCTCCTCTCTATGTATTTCTTCATCCTTGGTGTGCTAGCCCTGGCGCATACAATAAGGTAACATTAGTGTCTGGTGATGTTATAGTGTGAGTGTCAGAGACAGAGATTATATGCTATAAGGATAACACCCCTCTCTTTCCATTTTATCTTGCATTCCCTCTGCTACTTTATTGCTCTTTACCTTCCTATCATTTCCATCTGTTTTTGTTGCTCTCCGGACTCCTTCCTCACCCTTTTCCTTTTTGTGTTTCATTTTACCTGCTCCCTGCTTTTAATATGTTGCTCTGCCCCATCTATTGCTCCTTTTTTTTTTTTAAACTCCCTCAGCCCAGCCATGAACCGATTTCTCCCAGAAAACTTTCCCAGCAAGCAGTATCAGCTGCTCTTCACGCAGGGCTCCGGGGAAAGCAAGGAGGGTGAGTGCTGAGTGTGGTCTAAAGGCCGTCTATATTCTGTGTGTGTGCGTGTAAAATAAAAAAATATGTATATATTATATATGTGTGTGTATAAGTATGTCCAGTCGTGAAAAAGAATTCAAAAAGGGTGTATTTACTATCTTTTTACGTATCCGGACATAATAACAATCATCTGGTCCTTAACAGGTTTTAAAATTGGGTAAATTCAACCAACGATTAACAACAACAACACATGACATATTACACTGAGTCATGATTTATTTAACAAAAATAAAGCAAAATGGAGAAGCCATGTGTGAAAAACTAAGTACACCCTTTACAATTTCTGATGATCAATTTAATAAAGGGCATTTTATTAACAGCACCTGGCTGCTACTTAGCCTCTTAATTCATTGGAAGCAGTAAGGTTGTACATTTTTCACACATGGCTTCTCCATTTTGGCTTTATTTTTATTAAATCATGACACGGTGCAATATGTCATGTGTTGTTATTCATCTAAGGTTGTATTTACCTAATTTTAAGACCTGATAAGGACCAGATGATTTTTTTATTTGACCTGATACGTAAAAACCATAGAATACAAAGAGGGTGTACTTTTTCCCTCTAACATGACTGTGTGTGTGTATATATTTGTTTGTGTTTGTGTGTGTGTGTGTGTGTATATGTATGTATATATATATATATATATATATATATATATATTTGTTTATATGTGTGTGCACAATTATTAGGCAAGCAAGTATTTTGACCAAATCATGATTTTTATGCATATTGTCCAAGCTCTATAAACTTGAATGCTTATTAGATTTAAGCATATCAGGTGATGTGTATTTGTGTAAAGAGGAAGGGTGTGGCCTTAGGGGATCAACACTCTGTATCAAGGTATGCATAATTATTAGGCAGCTTCTTTTCCTCAGGCAAAATGGGCCAAAAAAGAGATTTAACTTACTATGAAAAGTAAAAAATTGTAAAAAGTCTTTCAGAGGGATGCAGTATTCTTGAAATTGCTAAGATATTGGGGCGTGATCACAGAACCATCAAATGTTTTGTTGCAAATAGTCAACATGGTCGCAAGAAACGTGTAGAGAATAAAAGACGCAAATGAACTGCCTAACATTTGAGAAGAATCAAACATGAAGCTACCAGGAACCCATTATCCTCCAGTGGTGTCATATTCCAGAACTGCAACCTACCTGGAGTGCCCAGAAGTACAAGGTGTTTAGTGCTCAGAGACACGGCCGAGGGAAGGAAGGCTGAAACCCGACCACCCACCACTGAACAAGACACATAGGTTGAAACATCAAGACTGGGCCAAGAAATATATGAAGACAGATCTTTCAAAGATTTTAGGAACTGATTAGATGAGAGTGACTCTTGACGGACCAGATTGATGGGTCCGTGCCTGGATCAGTAATGGGCACAGAGCTCCACTTCGATGCAGACACCAGCAAGGTGGAGGTGGGGTACTGGTATGGGCTGGTATTATTAAAGATGAGCTAGTTGGACATTTTCAGGTTTAAAAATTGACTCCAAATCAACTCCCAAACCTACTGCCAGTTTTTTAGAAGACACTTTCTCCAAGCAGTGGTACAGGAAAAAGTCTGCATCTTTCAAGAAGACCATGCTATTTATGCAGAACAATTTTCCATCGCATGCATCGAAGTACACCACTGCGTGGCTAGCCAGTAGGGCCCTTCTTAAACTGGAGATTTACGGTGAAGGAAAATGGAACACCTCTCTGAACAGTGTCTGGGAGGCTGTGGTTGCTGCTGCACAAAAAGTTGATAGTCAACAGTTCAAGAAACTGACAGACTCCATGGATGGAAGGCTTATGACTGCTATTGAATAGAAGGGTGGCTATATTGGTCACTGATTTTATTTATTTTTGGTAATGTCAGAACTGTTTATTTTTAAATTTTGAGTTGTTTGTTTATTATCCTCACTTTAAAAAATGAAAATAAACAAGTGAGATGGGAAAAATTTTCATTTAGTTGCATAATAATTGTGCACACTAATAGTTGCCCAATAAGTGTGCACACATAGATATTCTCCTAAGAAAGCCAAAACCTCACTTTAAACCTTAAATATTCAGGTTTGAGGTTTATTAACATTTTGGATTGACCAAGCGTACTGTAGTTGTTCAATAATGAAATCTTCAAAAATACAACTTGAATAATAATTGTGCACACTGTGTGTGTGTGTGTATAGAGAGAGAGAGAGGAGAGAGACAGAGAGAGACAGAGAGTGGGGAGAGAGAGACAGAGAGAGAGAGAAAGGGGAGCGGAGAGGAGAAGAGAGGGGAGCGAGGGGGGAGAGGGAGAGAGAGGGGAGGGGGAGAGAGGGAGAGAGAGGGGGAGAGAGAGCGCAAAAGAGAGTGGGAGGGAGAGAACGCAAGGGGTGGGACCACTGTACTGCAAAAAATGGCCCGTGTGAACGGGCTTTAGGACTAGTATGTATGTGTGTGTGTATATATATATATATATATATATATATATATATATATATATATATATATATATATATATATATATATATATATATATATATATATATATATATATATATATAATATATGTGTGTGTGTACACACACACTCTAAATTTTTTTCTTTTTAATGACACGATGAGTCCACGGATCATCTAATTACTATTGGGAATACCACTCATGCTCAGCAGGAGGCGGCAAAGAGCACCACAGCAAAGCTGTTAAATATCACCTCCCTTCCCTCCCACCCCAGTCATTCTCTTTGCCTACGTTAAGAGCAAGGAGGTGGTAAATGTTGGTGTTAGAAAAGATTCTTCAATCAAGAGTTTATTATTTTTAAAGTAGTACAAGATTGTGCTGCTTTGCCCTAGGGTGTAGCCGTAGTCCATATCAGTCTCTTCAGTAGAGCAGTGGTGGCTTTAGAGCAATGGGAACTTGTGGGACATAATTCTCACTGCACCTCCAGTATACTGATGCTGCCCTATCTTGAAAGTCTGAGGGATTTTTACTCGGTCCTTTCTCTTGTTTCACAGGTCTATGTGAGGGAGAGGACCTCTCAAACCTGGAGCTGCCTTGCTGTCGGGCAGATTAGGAGGTAAGTGCTTTCTTTATTTTATGGGGCTGCAAGGAGAAAGACTCAGAATAAGGGGCACTTTATTTCATATGGCAACTCATATAAAGGCTCAGGTATTGGGCTCTTTAGTGGGGACAGCACGCAGGCACTGGGGCTAGAGAACTTAATGTAAGGCATGTTGGTGGTTCCATAACATAAAAATTTATGTTACGTCCACGATGGGCAGATCCAGGGGAGGCGGTAATTTTCATTGCGCACCTTTCCTTCCCTTACTTCCATTTTTGTCGGAAGGGGAAGCAGTGCAACATCCATTTTCATTACGCATAGCGCTAATTTCATGCGTATGTTATAACGGAGTCTGGTTTATCCATCTGAGTTCCGGATCTATCACTAAGAGTCGGCTCCTGCTCAGAGAGAACCGGGTCGTTAGGCAGGTAGGCACCTCAGCTAAGCTGCTGAGGTGCAGAGGTGATCTGTTTAGGCTTGCTGTTTTTTACTGCAGTTTAGAAATAAAAAAGTTATTGTTTAAATTTTAACAGTAATGTTTTTTCTGCCTTAAATTTCTCCTGTTAAGTGTAGTCAGTCCACGGGTCATCCATTACTTATGGGATATTAACTCCTCCCTAACAGGAAGTGCAAGAGGATCACCCAAGCAGAGCTGCTATATAGCTCCTCCCCTCTACGTCACACCCAGTCATTCTCTTGCACCTAACTAATAGATAGGATGTGTGAGAGGAGTGTGGTTATTAAATTTAGTTTTTTATTACTTCAATCAAAAGTTTGTTGTTTTAAAACAGCACCGGAGTGTGTTGTTTCTCTCAGGCAGTATTAGAAGAAGAATCTACCTGAGTTTGTGTATGATCTTAGCGGACGTAACTAAGATCCATTTGCTGTTCTCGGCCATTCTGAGGAGCGAGGTAACTTCAGAACAGGGGACAGCGGGCAGGGTTCACCTGCAAAGAGGTATGTTGCAGTATATTATTTTCTAAGGAATGGAATTGACTGAGAAAATACTGCTAATACCAATATAATGTAAGTACAGCCTTAAATGCAGTAGTAGCAACTGGTATCAGGCTGTTATGTATGTATGTTGGCACTAAAGTATTTCTGGGGAATGGCACTTCACTAAGAAAATACGGTATACATATAACTTATAGCCTTTCTGCAGTGATAGCGACTAGCAACAGGCTTTTATTATTATTTCATATATTTAAAACGTTTACTGGCAGGTTAATCGTTTTTTCTCTCTGAGGTACTTGGTGAAAATTTATGGGCATTATTTTCCACTTGGCTGTCGTTTATTTTGAATAAAATCAGTTTACTGAGCTTCCCCACTGCTGTATTATGAGTGGGAGGGGCCTATTTTGGCGCTTTTACTACGCATTAAAAATTCAGTCACAGTCTTCCTTATTCTCCCTGCATGATCCAGGACGTCTCTACAGAGCTCAGTGGTCTCCAAAACTAGTTTGAGGGAGGTAATCACTCACAGCAGACCTGTGAGACTGTGCTTTGACTGTGATAAAAACGTTTTTATTTGATTTGTCAATCGTTTTTTGGTATTAAGGGGTTAATAATCCATTTGCTGATGGGTGCTATCCTTTGCTAAATTAATGCATTTCATATGAAAAATTGATTGCTATAACTAAACCGGTTCATTGTTATATCAAAGTGACAGTTTTTTTGTGTGCTTCTTAAAGGCACAGTAACGTTTTTTTTTTTTATATTGCTTGTAAATTCATTTGAAAAGTATTTTCCAAGCTTGCTAGTCTAATAGCTAGTTTGTTTAAACATGTCTGACACAGAGGAATCTCTTTGTGCAATATGTTCAAAGGCCAAGGTGGAGCCCAATAGAAATTTATGTACTAATTGCATTGATGCTACTTTAAATAAAAGCCAATCTGTACAAGTTAAGTAAAATTCACCAGAGAACGAGGGGGAAGTTATGCCGACTAACTTGCCTCACGTGTCAGTACCTGCATCTCCCGCTCAGGAGGTGCGTGATATTGTAACGCCAAGTACATCAGGGCGGCCATTACAAATCACTTTACAAGACATGGCTAATGTTATGACTGAAGTTTTATCTAAATTGCCAGAACTTAGGGGTAAACGAGACCACTCTGGGGTGAGAACAGAGTGCGCTGATAATACTAGGGCCATGTCTGATACTGCGTCACAAATTGCAGAACATGAAGACGGAGAGCTTCATTCTGTGGGTGACGGATCTGATCCAAATAAACTGGATTCAGACATTTCAAATTTTAAATTTAAGCTGGAAAACCTCCGTGTATTACTAGGGGGGAGGTGTTAGCGGCTCTGAATGATTGTAACACGGTTGCAATCCCAGAGAAAATATGTAGGTTGGATAAATATTTTGCGGTACCGACGTGTACTGACGTTTTTCCTATACCTAAGAGACTTACTGAAATTGTTACTAAGGAGTGGGATAGACCCGGTGTGCCTTTCTCACCCCCTCCTATATTCAGAAAAATGTTTTCAATAGACGCCACCACACGGGACTTATGGCAAACGGTCCCTAAGGTGGAGGGAGCAGTTTCTACTTTAGCTAAGCGTACCACTATCCCGGTGGAGGATAGCTGTGCCTTTTCAGATCCAATGGATAAAAAGTTAGAGGGTTACCTTAAGAAAATGTTTGTTCAACAAGGTTTTATATTGCAACCCCTTGCATGCATTGCGCCTGTCACGGCTGCGGCGGCATTTTGGTTTGAGTCTCTGGAAGAGACCCTTGACACAGCTCCATTGGATGTGATTACACACAAGCTTAAAGCCCTTAAGCTAGCTAATTCATTTATTTCTGATGCCGTAGTACACTTAACTAAACTTACGGCTAAGAATTCCGGATTCGCCATTCAGGCGCGCAGAGCGCTGTGGCTAAAATCCTGGTCAGCTGATGTGACTTCTAAATCTAAATTGCTTAACATACCTTTCAAGGGGCAGTCATTATTCGGGCCCGGTTTGAAAGAAATTATCGCGGACATTACGGGAGGTAAGGGCCATGCCCTGCCTCAAGACAGAGCCAAACCAAGGGCTAGACAGTCTAATTTTCGTGCCTTTCGTAACTTCAAGGCAGGAGCAGCATCAACTTCCTCTGCTCCAAAACAGGAAGGAACTGTTGCTCGCTACAGACAAGGCTGGAAACCTAACCAGACCTGGAACAAGGGCAAGCAGGCCAGAAAACCTGCTGCTGCCCCTAAGACAGCATGAAGTGAGGGCCCCCGATCCGGAAACGGATCTAGTGGGGGGGCAGACTTTCTCTCTTCGCCCAGGCTTGGGCAAGAGATGTCCAGGATCCCTGGGCGTTGGAGATCATATCTCAGGGATATCTTCTGGACTTCAAAGCTTCTCCTCCACAAGGGAGATTTCATCTTTCAAGGTTGTCAACAAACCAGATAAAGAAAGAGGCGTTTCTACGCTGTGTACAAGATCTTTTACTAATGGGAGTGATCCATCCGGTTCCGCGGTCGGAACACGGACAAGGGTTTTACTCAAATCTGTTTGTGGTTCCCAAGAAAGAAGGAACCTTCAGACCAATATTGGATTTAAAGATCCTAAACAAATTCCTAAGAGTTCCATCGTTCAAAATGGAAACTATTCGGACAATCTTACCCATGATCCAAAGGGGTCAGTACATGACCACAGTGGATTTAAAGGATGCCTACCTTCACATACCGATTCACAAGGATCATTACCGGTATCTAAGGTTTGCCTTCCTAGACAGGCATTACCAGTTTGTAGCTCTTCCCTTCGGGTTAGCTACGGCTCCAAGAATCTTTACAAAGGTTCTGGGTTCTCTTCTGGCGGTACTAAGACCGCGAGGAATATCGGTAGCTCTGTACCTAGACGACATTCTGATACAAGCGTCAAGTTTCCAAACTGCCAAGTCTCATACAGAGTTAGTACTGGCATTTCTAAGGTCACATGGGTGGAAAGTGAACGAAGAAAAGAGTTCTCTATTGCCACTCACAAGAGTTCCCTTCTTAGGGACTCTCATAGATTCTGTAGAAATGAAGATTTACCTGACAGAGGACAGGTTAACAAAACTTCTAAATGCTTGCCGGATCCTTCATTCCATTCCACATCCGTCAGTGGCTCAATGCATGGAGGTAATCAGCTTAATGGTAGAGGCAATGGACATAGTACCTTTTGCACGCCTGCATCTCAGACCGCTGCAATTGTGCATGCTAAGTCAGTGGAATGGTGATTACTCAGATTTGTCCCCTATGCTGAATCTGGTTCAAGAGACCAGAGATTCTCTTCTGTGGTGGCTTTCTCGGCCACATCTGTCCAGAGGGATGCCCTTCAGCAGGCCAGTCTGGACAATTGTAACAACAGATGCCAGCCTACTAGGTTGGGGCGCTGTCGGGAATTCCCTGAAGGCTCAGGGATCATGGACTCAGGAGGAGAGTCTCCTTCCAATAAACATTCTGGAATTGAGAGCAGTTCTCAATGCCCTTCTGACTTGGCCTCAGTTAGCAACTCTGAGGTTCATCAGGTTTCAGTCGGACAACATCACGACTGTGGCTTACATCAACCATCAGGGAGGGACAAGGAGTTCCCTAGCGATGATGGAAGTTTCAAAGATAATTCGCTGGGCAGAGTCTCACTCGTGCCACCTGTCAGCGATCCACATCCCAGGCGTGGAGAACTGGGAGGCGGATTTCCTAAGTCGCCAGACTTTTCATCCGGGGGAGTGGGAACTTCATCCGGAGGTCTTTGCCCAAATACTTCGACGTTGGGGCAAACCAGATATGGATCTCATGGCGTCTCGCCAGAACGCCAAGCTTCATTGTTACGGGTCCAGATCCAGGGACCCGGGGGCAGTCCTGATAGATGCTCTGACAGCACCTTGGACCTTCAAGATGGCTTATGTGTTTCCACCCTTCCCGATGCTTCCTCGATTGATTGCCAGGATCAAACAGGAGAAAGCATCGGTGATTCTAATAGCGCCTGCGTGGCCACGCAGGACCTGGTATGCAGATCTAGTGGACATGTCATCCTGTCCACCTTGGTCGCTGCCTCTGAGACAGGACCTTCTAATTCAGGGTCCTTTCAAACATCAAAATCTAATTTCTCTGAAGCTGACTGCATGGAGATTGAACGCTTGATTTTGTCAAAGCGTGGATTTTCGGAGTCAGTAATTGATACCTTAATACAGGCTAGGAAACCTGTTACCAGGAAAATTTACCATAAAATATGGCGTAAATATTTACACTGGTGCGAATCCAAGAGTTACTCATGGAGTAAGGTCAGGATTCCTAGGATATTGTCTTTTCTACAAGAAGGTCTAGAAAAGGGTTTATCGGCAAGTTCTTTAAAGGGACAGATCTCAGCGCTGTCCATCCTTTTACACAAACGTCTGTCAGAAGTTCCAGACGTTCAGGCTTTTTGTCAGGCTTTGGCCAGGATTAAGCCTGTGTTTAAGACTGTTGCTCCACCGTGGAGCTTAAACTTAGTTCTTAACGTTTTACAGGGTGTTCCGTTTGAACCCCTTCATTCCATTGATATCAAGCTATTATCTTGGAAAGTTCTGTTTTTAATGGCTATTTCCTCGGCTCGTAGAGTCTCTGAGTTATCGGCCTTACATTGTGATTCTCCTTATCTGATTTTTCATTCAGACAAGGTAGTTCTGCGTACTAAACCTGGGTTCTTACCTAAGGTAGTCACTAACAAGAATATCAATCAAGAGATTGTTGTTCCATCATTGTGCCCTAACCCTTCTTCAAAGAAGGAACGACTTCTGCACAATCTAGACGTAGTCCGTGCCCTGAAATTTTATTTACAGGCAACTAAAGATTTTCGCCAAACTTCTTCCCTGTTTGTCGTTTATTCTGGACAGAGGAGAGGTCAAAAAGCATCTGCTACCTCTCTCTCTTTTTGGCTTCGTAGCATAATACGTTTAGCCTATGAGACTGCTGGACAGCAGCCTCCTGAAAGAATTACAGCTCATTCTACGAGAGCTGTGGCTTCCACGTGGGCCTTTAAGAATGAGGCCTCTGTTGAACAGATTTGCAAGGCTGCAACTTGGTCTTCTCTTCATACTTTTTCCAAATTTTACAAATTTGACACTTTTGTTTCTTCTGAGGCTGTTTTTGGGAGAAAGGTTCTTCAGGCAGTGGTTCCTTCCGTGTAAAGATCCTGCCTGTCCCTCCCGTCATCCGTGTACTTTAGCTTTGGTATTGGTATCCCATAAGTAATGGATGACCCGTGGACTGACTACACTTAACAGGAGAAAACAACATAATTTATGCTTACCTGATAAATTCCTTTCTCCTGTAGTGTAGTCAGTCCACGGCCTGCCCTGTTTTTTATGGCAGGTCTAAATTTTAAATTATACTCCAGTCACCACTGCACCCTATAGTTTCTCCTTTCTCGTTTGGTTTTCGGTCAAATGACTGGGTGTGACGTAGAGGGGAGGAGCTATATAGCAGCTCTGCTTGGGTGATCCTCTTGCACTTCCTGTTAGGGAGGAGTTAATATCCCATAAGTAATGGATGACCCGTGGACTGACTACACTACAGGAGAAAGGAATTTATCAGGTAAGCATAAATTTATGTTTTTGAATACAAATTTGATCATTTTATTGGATATTTGGAACCATTGTGAGTCAGAATGGACCAAGAGACTGCAAAATGTAACTTTTACTTTGTGTTTTAATGCAATATGGAACCACCAATCCCTTTCTGTTTCTCATGCATTGAGAGAACTTTAAATTACAGGGATAGACTTTTTTCTGAGCCATCATTTTCTAAGGAGGATGTTGTTCAGGACGCGTTGTTTGATGCTATTAGGACAGACACTCCTCTGGACGAGATCCAGGATAGGATAAAAGCTCTTAAGTTGGCTAATTATTTTATTACTGATGCTTCCCTACAGGTTATTAAACTGGGAGCAAAGATTTCAGGGTTTTCTGTTCTAGCCCGCCTTATGGCTAAAGCCTTGGTCTGCGGATGTATCATCTAAGTCTAAACTTTTAGCGATTCCTTACAAAGGGAAGACCTTGTTTGGACCGGGCTTGACGGAAATAATCTCTGATATTACGGGAGGTAAGGGTCATCTTCTCCCTCAGTATAAGAGAAACAAGCAAAAGGGACGTCAGTAATTTTCGTTCCTTTCTAAATTTCGAAGGAAATTCTTCCTCTTCCAAGCAGTAACAGTCTAAACCTTCATGGAGACCCAATCGGTCTTGGAGTAAGGGAAAACAATCCAAAAAGCCTGCTATTGAATCAAAGACGGCATGAAGGGTCTGCCCCCGATCCGGGCCCGGATCTTGTAGAGGGCAGATTTTCCTTCTTCGCTTAGGTTTGAGATGTTCAGGATCCCTGGGCAGTAGATCTAGTGTCCCAGGGATACAAACTACAGGTTCAAAAGTTTTCCTCCCAGAGGCAGGTTTCTGCTTTCAAGATTATCTGTAGACCAGACAAAAAGAGAGGCGTTCTTACACTGTGTAAGAGACCTCTCCGCCCTGGGAGTGATGGTTCCTGTTCCGATGCAGGAACGGGGTCTGGGGTTTTATTCCAATCTGTTCGTGGTCCCCCAAAAAAAGGGAATCTTCAGGCCAATTTTAGATCTCAAATGTCTAAACAAATTCCTCAGAGTACCAGCTTCAAGATGGAAACTATTCGTTCCATTCTCCCTTTGGTCCAGGAGGGTCAATTTATGACAAGAGCGGATTTAAAGGACGCGTACCTGCATGTTCCTATTCACAGGGATCATCATTGGTCCAGGAGGGGCAATTTATGACAACAGCGGATTTAAAGGACGCGTACCTGCATGTTCCTATTCACAGGGATCATCATTGGTCCAGGAGGGGCAATTTATGACAACAGCGGATTTAAAGGACGCGTACCTGCATGTTCCTATTCACAGGGATCATCATTGGTCCAGGAGGGGCAATTTATGACAACAGCAGATTTAAAGGACGCGTACCTGCATGTTCCGATTCACAGGGATCATCACAAGTTTCTAAGGTTTGCCTTTCTAGACAAACACTTCCAATTCGTGACTCTTCCTTTCGGTCTTGCCACAGCTCCCAGAATTTTGATAAAGGTTCTGGGATCGCTGTTGGCGGTGCTTCGATTACGGGGCATTGCAGTGGTGCCCTATCTGGACGACATCCTGGTCCAGGCGCCATCATTTCAACAAGCAAGGTCCCACACGGAAATGTTGTTATACTTCCTGCGATCTCACGGATGGAAGGTAAATTTGGAAAAGCTCCTTAGTTCCAAATACAAGAGTAACCTTCTTGGGAACCATAATAGATTCCGTATCAATGAAGATTTTTCTGACAGAAGTCAGGAAATCAAAGATTTTCGATTCTTGCCTAGCACTTCAGTCCGCTCCTCGGCCTTCTGTGGCTCAGTGCATGGAGGTAATCGGGCTGATGGTGGCGGCAATGGACATCATCCCGTTCACTCGTTTCCACCTCAGACCTCTGCAGCTAAACATGCTCAGTCAATGGAACGGAGATTATGCTGATTTGTCTCCTCGAATTCTACTGAAACAGGAGACAAGGGATTCTCTTCGATGGTGGTTGTCTCAGGATCCTCTTTCCCAAGGAACTTGCTTTCGCAGACCCTCCTGGGTAATTGTGACAGACGCCAGCCTTCTGGGATGGGGAGCAGTCTGGGGCTCCCTAAAGGCTCAGGGAACTTGAACTCGGTCGGAGTCTGTTCTACCCATAAATATTCTGGAGCTGAGAGCGATCTTCAATGCTCTTCTGGCCTGGCCTCAGTTGGCCTCGGCCCGGTTCATCAGATTCCAGTCGGATAATATAACTTCAGTGGCTTACATCAATCATCAGGGAGGAACACGGAGTTCCTTAGCCATGACAGAGGTAGCCAAGATAATTCGGTGGGCGAAGACCCACAATTGCTATCTATCAGCGATCCACATCCCAGGGATGGACAACTGGGAGGCGGACTTCCTGAGCAGACAGACTTTTCACCCGGGGGAGTGGGAACTCCATCCGGAAGTGTTTTCCAGCCTAATTCTCAAGTGGGGTCAGCCGGAATTGGATCTCATGGCATCTCGACAGAATGCCAAGCTTCCGAGTTACTGATCGAGATCGAGGGACCCTCAGGCTGTACTGATCAACGCTCTGGCGGTACCTTGGAATTCATACCTATTTCCTCCGTTTGCTCTTCCTCGGGTCATTGCTCGAATCAAGCAGGAGAGGGCGTCTGTGATCCTCATTGCACCGGCTTGGCCTCGCAGGATTTGGTATGCAGACCTGGTGGAAATGTCATCTCTTCCACCTTGGAGACTTCCGTTGAGGAAGGATCTTCTACTTCAAGGGCCCTTCCTTCATCCAAATCTAGTTTCTCTGAAGCTGACTGCGTGGAGATTGAACGCTTAATTTTATCCAAGCGGGGATTTTCATATTCGGTCATTGAGACCATGATTCAGGCTCTTAAACCTGTGACTAGAAAGATTTACCATAAGATATGGCATAAATATCTATATTGGTGAGAATCCAAGGGTTATTCTTGGAGCAGGGTTAGGATTCCTAGAATTCTGTCATTTCTCCAAGAAGGTTTGGAGAAAGGATTATCGACTAGTTCCCTAAATGGTCAAATTTCTGCCTTGTATCTTTTGTTACATAAACGTCTGGAAGATGTTCCAGACGTGCAATCTTTTTGTCAGGCCTTGGTCAGGATCAGGCCTGTGTTCAAACCAGTTACTCCTCCCTGGAGTCCTAATTTAGTTCTTCAAGGGGCTCCGTTTAAACCTATGCATTCCTTAGATATTAAGTTGTTATCTTGGAAAGTTTTTTTATTTCTTGTTGCTATTTCTTCTGTGCGTAGAGTGTCAGAGCTCTCGGCATTGCAGTACGAGTCTCCTTATCTTATTTTTCATTCGGATAAGGTAATTTTACGTACAAAATTAGGATTATTTCCTAAAGTAGTTTCTGACCGGAACATTAATCAGGGGATTGTTGTTCCTTCCTTGTGTCTTAATCCTTCTTCTCGGAAGGAACAGCTTCTGCACAATTTTAGACGTGGTTCGTGCTTTAAAATTTTACCTACAGGCGACTAAGGATTTTCGTCAGTCATCTGCCTTGTTTGTGGTTTTCTCTGGAAAACTTAAGGGTCAGAAAGCCACGGCTACTTCCCTTTCTTTATGTCTGAAGAGTATCATACATTTTGCCTATAAAACTGCTGGACAGCACCCTCCAGAGAGAGTTACGGCTCATTCCACGAGGGCTGTTGCTTCCTCATGGGCAGATTTGCAAGGTTGCAACTTGGTCCTCTCTTCACACTTTTTCAAAGTTCTATAAATTTGACACTTCTGCCTCGGCTGAGGTGCCGTTTTTAGGAGAAAGGTTCTTCAAGCAGTGGTGCCTTCCGTTTAGGTTCCCTGTCTTGTCCCTCCCGTATCAGCTGTGTACTCTAGCTTGGGTATTGATTCCCAATAGTAATTAGATGATCTGTGGACTCATCGTGTCATTATAAAGAAAATTAAAATTTATGCTTACCTGATAAATGTATTTCTTTTTTGACATGATCAGTCCACGGCCCGCCCTGTTTTATAGGCAGGTTGTTAGTTTGTTATAAACTCCAGACACCTCTGCACCTTGTTACTTCCTTTCTCTCCTTTACTTCGATCGAATGACTGGGGTGGGAGGGAAGGGAGGTGATATTTAACAGCTTTGTTGTGGTGCTCTTTGCCGCCTCCTGCTGGGCAGGAGTGGTATTCTCAATAGCAATTAGATGATCCGTGGACTCATCGTGTCAAAAAAGAAATACATTTATCAGGTAAGCATAAATTTTCTTTTTTACATGTTATCTGCAGTGTAAGGTGTAAATCATGCATGTCAGATGTATATGTGTTTTTTGTTTCTCTGCCTTCTAGAAATTGTCAACTATGAATTTGATACCCGGGATCTGGTCTGTTTAGCTATAAGTGGAGTGGTTGGTGTATGGTATCTTCTGAAGAAGGTAAGACCAGCCTGTGATTTTGATTGCTTAAGCAAATGTATCATTTGGCTCTGTGTGTGAGAAGCTATTGGTGGGGTAGTGTTGTCTATCTGGGTGCTGTGTCCATAATAAGATTTCTTTAAAAATGATTCCTTCTGTAGAAATTCAGGTTTTGATGAGACGGTTTAGTGTCTGGTTTAATACTAGTTTTCAACATTCTTTGTTTGTTATTTAGTCCTGTTTTCTTATACATGTGTTTTAAAAGCCTTCCTCTTTTTCCCCTTTTGGTGTTTGTGTCTATTCACCTCCGTATTGGGCTTTATCCAATCGCGTCTCATCTTCTCAGCACTGGGTTGCCAACAATCTGTTTGGTCTTGCATTTGCCCTGAATGGAGTGGAGCTACTGCATTTGAACAACGTCACTACTGGCTGCATCCTGTTGGGTGGGCTCTTTATTTATGATATATTTTGGGTAAGTCCATTGGAAAAAGGGGAGTATGTGGGTTCAAACATATTATAAAAAGAGGTAATGTTATGTATTGCAAGAAGGGGGTAATAATAATTTTTCTGCGCTTTAGGTTTTTGGGACAAACGTCATGGTGACGGTGGCTAAATCTTTTGAGGCTCCTATAAAATGTAAGTACATTTCCCATGTATCTCTGCCATCAGCATTCCTCTCTTCATTTGGGTGTTGTCTCTAACCTGTATGCATTTTTTCTCTAGAACATGATTCTGTATCTTATACTCTTACTTTCCTATCTCTCTCTGCTTTATGCCCAACCTTCTTACCTTAATGTTACGTTATGACTTTATTTTAACTTTTATGCCTAAATTCACTAATAATACAAATAAATAATAGCATGCATTTCTGGGTAACTCAAAACTATGTTACATATATACAGAGACATCTCTCTAAATAAGTTCACCATGTTCAATCACTGCTCTTTCATGTGCATGATGAAAACTTTTTTTAAATTTTAATTTGTTTTTACGTTTTTATTTTTAGTATTCCTTTTGCTCCCTGTCTACCTTGTCCCAGCACTTATTTACTTTGCCTCAATTATGTAGATACTGTCTCTCTGTATTCAGAAGTAAATACCAGTGGCCGAGGACTGATTTAAAGGGACAGAAAAGCCCAAATTGTGAATGTATGTTTGTGTGAGCGTGTATGTATGGGGGTTTGTGTGCGTGTGTGTATGCGTGGGTTTGTGTGCGTGTGTGTATGCATGGGCTTGTGTGCGTGTGTGTATGCATGGGTTTGTGTGCGTGTGTGTATGCATGGGTTTGTGTGCGTGTGTGTATGCATGGGTTTGTGTGCGTGTGTGTATGCATGGGCTTGTGTGCGTGTGTGTATGCATGGGTTTGTGTGCGTGTGTGTATGCGTGGGTTTGTGTGCGTGTGTGTATGCGTGGGTTTGTGTGCGTGTGTGTATGCGTGGGTTTGTGTGCGTGTGTGTATGCGTGGGTTTGTGTGCGTGTGTGTATGCGTGGGTTTGTGTGCGTGTGTGTATGCGTGGGTTTGTGTGCGTGTGTGTATGCGTGGGTTTGTGTGCGTGTGTGTATGCGTGGGTTTGTGTGCGTGTGTGTATGCGTGGGTTTGTGTGCGTGTGTGTATGCGTGGGTTTGTGTGCGTGTGTGTATGCGTGGGTTTGTGTGCGTGTGTGTATGCGTGGGTTTGTGTGCGTGTGTGTATGCGTGGGTTTGTGTGCGTGTGTGTATGCGTGGGTTTGTGTGCGTGTGTGTATGCGTGGGTTTGTGTGCGTGCGCGTGTATGCGTGAGTTTGTTTGTGCGCGTGTATGCGTGGGTTTGTGTGTATGCGTGGGTTTGCGTGCGTGCGTGTGTTTTTATTTTTACTATTCCTTTTGCTCCCCGTCTTCCTTGCCCCAGCCCCTATTTACTTTGCCTCAATTCTGTAGATACTGTCTCTCTGTATTCAGAAGTAAATACTGGGAAGAACCAGTGGGCAAGGACAGATTTAAAGGGACAGTAAAGCCAACATTAAACTTAAATGGATTGGATAGAGCACAATGTTAAAAAAAAAAAAAAAGTTTCCCATATACTTTTATTATCGATTTTGATTTGTTCTCGTTGTATCGTTTGATAAAAAATAATCCTACCTATGGCTAGTCTTCAACAAAGAATACCAAGAGAACAAAGCAAAGTTGATCATTGAAAAAAATGGTAACGTTGTTTAAAATTGCATGCTCTATCTGAGCGGGTTTTCAAACTGCGGTGCGCCTCCCCAGGGGGTGCCAGAGCACTTAAGGGGAGGTGCAGGAGAACGATTAAAGGCCGTGCCGAGGAGACTGCTCCGGGTGCAATGAAGGCTGAATATGTGTGAGTGACCGACTTAGTGTAAGTATAAATGGTCACTTGGAGGAAGGGAGGACTCTGCTTTGAATTGGTGAGAGTGTTTGAAACTGAAGCAAGCTTGCAGCACGCTGTTGTGTGGCGCAGACAGAAACTGCTAATCCCCTGGCCCCTTCTGTAACAGCTGCAGGTATTAATTGCCGGCAGAATGCTTTTGTGAGGCAAGCAACCTCTTCATTAAGCTCCTGTGCAGACCAGTCATTACTTAGTGCAGTGGAATGTGCCTCTATCAAGCCTGCTAGCAATGCTGGACTCACGGTGAGACAGTGAGGTGTGCTTATATTGGGCATGCTGCAGTCCTGAGGCCACAGTGCTTCTGTGTTTGATCAGCAGTGGATTGTGAGCATTCTGTACTAGTTATTACAGTGTTGTTTTTTTAATTGTCACTCAAAAAAATATGACATGTAATGAATCCAATGTCTGACATGTAATCTCTCAATTATACAAACATTTTTTTTATGAATGTGTGTATTTATGGATTTTTGTGTGTGTATGGGTTTTGTGTGTGTGCGTGGGTTTTGGGTGCGCACGTGTGTATGGGTTTTGGGTGCACGCGTGTGTGGGTTTGTGAGCGCGTGCGTGTGGGGGTTAGTGCTCGCGCGTGTATGTGTTTTGCGTGTGTGGGTGGATTTGTGTGCTTGTGGGTTTGCGTGTATGGGTGTTTGCGGGTCTGTGCATGTGTGGGTTTTGTGTGTGTATGGATTTGCGTGCGCACGCGCACATGGGTATGTGTGTATGTATGGGTTTTGGGTGCACGCGTGTGTGGGTTTGTGTGTGGGTTTGTGAGCGTGTGCGTGTGGGGGTTAGTGCTCGTGCGTGTGTGGGTGGATTTGTGTGCTTGTGCGTGTATGGGTGTTTGCGGGTCTGTGCATGTGTGGGTTATGTGTGTATGTATGGGTTTGCGAGTGTGTGGGGGTTAGTGTGTGTGTGCGCGCGCGCTGGTTTGCGTACGTGTTGGTTTGTGTGCGTGCGTCTGAGCTTGTCTTTAAAGGGACAGTATACACCAATTTTCATATAACTGCATGTAATAGACACTACTATAAAGAAGAATATCCACAGATACTGATCTAAAAATCCAGTAGAAAACCTTTTAAAGTCTGTAAACGCGCAAATACATCTGACACTGTGGGGCTTGGTTAGGAGTCTGAAAATCAGCACAATGTTCTTAAAAATAAATAAGCAAAACCTATACATTTTTATAAAAACAATACCAGATGGGCAGGAATAAATTGATCATCTACAAAACATTTATGCAAAGAAAAATCTAGTGTCTCATTAATTTGTCTTTATTTGTACTGTATTAAGAGTGGATAATCAATATTGTTTGCAGTCCACTTTGGAGGTGGTTACTCTTCTACATTTCCTCTGATGCTTTTATATGTATCCATGATATATTCCTAGTAATAACTTCTGAACTTCTTTTCTGTTTATAAGTCTGCTGTGAATTTAAAGGGACATGAAACCCACATTTTTTCTTTCACGATTCATATAGAGAATACAATTTTAAACAACTTTCTCATTTACTTCTATTATCTCATTTGTTTAATTCTCTTGGTTATCATTTGTTGAAGGAGCAGCAATGCATTACCGGTTTCTAACTGAACACATGGGTGAGCAAATGACAATCAGAGTATATATATATATATATATATATATATATATATATATATATATATATATATATATATATATATATATATATATATATATATCTCCACCAATCAACAGCTAGAACCTAGGTTCTCTGCTGCTCCTGAGCTTGCCTAGATAACAAGCAAAGGATAACAAGAGATGGAAGCAAATTAAATAATAGAAGTAAATTGGAAAGTTGTTGCTCTATCTGAATAATGAAAGAAATTTTTTGGGTTTCATCTCCCTTTAATAAAATCTATTGGGGAAGGCTCATATTAAAAGTTTCACTAAAGGGGAGGCCCAGGGTAAGACTTTGAAAACCTCTTCTCTATCTGAATCATGAAAGTTTATTTTTGACTTTGCTGTCCCATTAATTAACTTGCCTTCATGCAAACCTCTGCCAGGTATTCCACGTGTCTTTCTTACCGTTTCCTGTTTTTCCTCGCCATGACTCCCTCTCTTCTGTCTTACAGTGGTATTCCCCCAGGATCTTCTGGAAAAAGGGCTTGCCGCTAATAACTTTGCCATGCTTGGTCTTGGAGACATTGTCATCCCAGGTATGTGATTTATTAAAAGCAAGAAAATTAACTACTAAAATTCCACATTACCAATATGGAAATTGCCTCTAAGCCTAAGCTTAAAGAAGGTTTTGTCTATACCAGTGCAGTGTTCTCCCCAGGGCCTTTTTAGTGGGTTAATTTTAGACAATATTAAGCTAAAACGAGCGACTATTAAATGTTTTAATTGTTTATTGGACAAAATATGATTAAATAATTGTGTTTAAATTATGCATTTATTTTGTGCTTTGGATAGCTGTAAATGCTATAATATTAGAAAATATTACACTGCCCCCACCAGGCTACTTTATAATGCCACCCAGCTGTGGAGAACACTACAGTGATGCTCACACAGACATCCTTCTTGTATTGGATCGTCGCTAACGCTGCACCTTGCACATCATCTTTCTATTTCACATCTTTTTAATTTTTTTTTTTTGTCAACTCTAGGTATTTTCATTGCGTTATTGCTCCGTTTTGACATTAGGTGAGTTGTATGGAGAATACCTTGCGACCGTCCATTGAAGCTGGTGGCCTAGAAGTACCCTTATTACCCTTACCTGTTGATGTGTGGGTTGGCAGACATATATGGAAGAGCAGACAGTGTCTTAAGGCTAAAAGCCAACTTGGAGATAAAAATACAAATCTAAGTGGTATCGTTATTCCACCTTGGCCAATATTACACCCCCCCCCCCCAACTTAGCGTCTGCTGAGAGTAAGCTTCATAGTAACTGATGTGAGTGAGGCAAGGGGGGGTACCTTATAACCTAGGTGTTTGATTTGGAATGTGTCATAGAGTAGGATGCCCATTAGCTTGAGTCCTGAGTGTTCAAACATGAAAACACTTTGGGGCCGAATTATCAAGCTCCGAATGATGAAGCTTGATGCCCCTGTTTCTGCGCAAGCCTTCAGGCTCGCCGGGAACAGTAGTTATGAAGCAGCGGTCTAAAGACCGCTACTCCATAACTTGTCCACTGCCTCTGAGGCTGTGGTCTTCAATCCACCCGATCCTATTCAGTCGGGCTGATTAACACCCCTGGCTAGCGGCCGATTGGCCGCGAATCTGCAGGCGGTGGCATTGCACAAGCAGTTCACCAGAACTGCTTGTGCAATGATAAACGCTGTCAGCATTTATCAATGTGCGGCGAACATGATACGCTACATCGTATCATGTCCGTCCACACTTTAGTAACTCTGCCTCTTTCTCTTTCAGCCTGAAGAAGAATTCACACACCTATTTCTACACTAGCTTCGTGGCATATGTGTTTGGTCTGGTACTGACTATCTTCGTCATGCATACCTTCAAACATGCACAGGTAAGTAGCACTCTTTATACTTGCACTGTTGCAGTTACACTTTTTTATGCACATGTAGGTGAAAAAGAGATGGCTTGTTTGAAATAAATGTATCACTACTCTGTGTCTATCAGGAAGGAGTGAATCATTTCTTGAGGGAAATATGTTATTAAAATGGATGTGGGTTGGCTTGCAGCTCTATATGTACTTAGAGATTAAACACTAAATACAGTTCATGCAGTTCCCTCTAATTATGGATGCAGCCATTTTAAAACCTGAGTTACTCTGTAGGCATCTGAAGAGAGAATCTGCACTTGTGCAAATACATCAGTAATGAAAGGCATTTAAAGGTAGATTTCAACATAGTGGCACCCATGATTGGGGTGGGGGAAATAACCTTAGTACTATGCTTATAAAATGTATTTAGGGCCAGATTACCAGTGTCTGACGGCATGAGAATGAGGCTTCCATCGGCGCCTATGGAAGCGCGCTCTCATTAGCGCAATGCTTTCGTGACCTTGCGTTCGCATTTCACCTAACTTGTAATACCAGTGCACATTTGCGCTCCACTTGTCATCTGGCCCTTAGTGTTAATGCAGCATGAAATCTAAATACATTTCTGTGGTGCACTAACTTGCTGTACATCTCTCCACCAGCCTGCCCTCCTGTATCTTGTTCCAGCCTGTATTGGGTTCCCTCTGATTGTAGCCTTGGTGAAAGGAGAAATTACAGAAATGTTCAGGTAAGCTGAGATTGCCAAGTAACTCATGGGAAGGGAAGTGTGGGAAAGGACAGTGCTTGCTTGCAAACTATCTACAAACTTTTTTTTCTGTGTTCCTTTCTGTCCCTTCTTTTTTCTTTTTTTTTTTTTCAACCCATATCCTTACTTTTCTTTCTTCCCTGTGACCTCTCGTCCCTTCTTTCTGCTCTCCACTTCTCCTCTTCCTCTATTTCCTATTCACACAGCTATGAATCCTCTGC